>NC_091997.1:37034332-37058565 GCF_044704955.1 Pristiophorus japonicus
AAAAGTTAACTCTGTTTTTCTCTGCACAGATGTTGCCTGACCTGCTGAGTGTTTTCAGCATTGTTCCCGCTCCCCGGGGCTCAGTCCCACACCGGGACCCGCTCCCCGGGGCTCAGCCCCACACCGGGACCCGCTCCCTGGGGCTCAGTCCCACACCGGGACCCGCTCCCCGGGGCTCAGTCCCACACCGGGACCCGCTCCCCGGGGCTCAGCCCCACACCGGGACCCGCTCCCTGGGGCTCAGTCCCACACCGGGACCCGCTCCCCGGGGCTCAGTCCCACACTGGGCCCCGCTCCCCGGGGCTCAGTCCCACACTGGGCCCCGCTCCCCGGGGCTCAGTCCCACACTGGGCCCCGCTCCCCGGGGCTCAGTCCCACACCGGGCCCCCCCTCCCCGGGGCTCAGTCCCACACTGGGCCCCCCTCCCCAGGGCTCAGTCCCACACTGGGCCCCGCTCCCCGGGGCTCAGTCCCACACCGGGCCCCCCTCCCCGGGGCTCAGTCCCACACTGGGCCCCCCTCCCCGGGGCTCAGTCCCACACTGGGCCCCGCTCCCCGGGGCTCAGTCCCACACTGGGCCCCGCTCCCCGGGGCTCAGTCCCACACCGGGCCCCCCTCCCCGGGGCTCAGTCCCACACCGGGCCCCGCTCCCCGGGGCTCAGTCCCACACCGGGCCCCCCTCCCCGGGGCTCAGTCCCACACCGGGACCCGCTCCCCGGGGCTCAGTCCCACACCGAGCCCCCCCCCCGGGGCTCAGTCCCACACCGGGACCCGCTCCCCGGGGCTCAGTCCCACACCGGGACCCGCTCCCTGGGCTCAGTCCCACACCGGGCCCGGCTCCCCGGGGCTCAGTCCCACACCGGGACCCGCTCCCTGGGCTCAGTCCCACGGGCTCAGTCCCACACCGGGCCCCGCTCCCCGGGGCTCAGTCCCACACCGGGCCCCCCTCCCCGGGGCTCAGTCCCACACTGGGCCCCCCTCCCCAGGGCTCAGTCCCACACCGGGACCCGCTCCCCGGGGCTCAGTCCCACACCGGGACCCGCTCCCTGGGGCTCAGTCCCACACCAGGCCCCGCTCCCACGGGCTCAGTCCCACACCAGGCCCCGCTCCCACACTGGTCCCGCCTCCCGGGGCTCAGTCCCACACCGGGCCCCGCTCCCCGGGGCTCAGTCCCACACCGGGCCCCACTCCCCGGGGCTCAGTCCCACACCGGGTGGTGTTGTGCGGTGTGCGGTGTACGGTGAGCGTTGTGTCCCAGGTTTCTAACTCACATTTAACCATGATCATGTAGACATCGATGGTGCAGATGGGGGGCTGGGGGAGCCGCTCTCCCTTCTCCAGCAGGTCCGGGATCTCGCGAGCTGGGATCCCATCATACGGCTTAGCTCCAAACGTCATCAACTCCCAGACCGTTACACCTGCAGAAACAGCCGGAACATTGTCACCACACCGCACGAGGAGTGCGACGCACACGGATACGGCGGCCAATGCTGGGCCTGTCACTGTGCCAGACCGGGACAATGCTGCCTCAGTGCACTCGGATACCCTGACTCAGTGAGCAGTTCCCCACAGTGCGCGAGCCTCACCCGCCGGCACTACCCACCCCCCCTCTGGTAACACCCCCCCCCGGCAACCTCCACACCCACCCGCCCGGCAACGCCGCCCGCCCACCCCCCAGGGCGCTGTGATGTCACAGCGAGGGCGCGGTTTACATACCGTAACTCCAGACGTCACTTTGGTGGGTGAATTTTCGGTGCAAGATGGATTCCAACGCCATCCATTTGATCGGAACCTAAGAGAGCAGCAGATGAGATGAATCACTTCACATCCTGAAAAGCCATGGGCACAGACCGTCACTGGGAGGGTCCCGGACAATTCCTGACCCTGATTACTACAAACCCAAACACGGCAATGGCAACAAGGTGGGACGTACATGGAACGAATAACGGAGTCAGGCGCAGAGCTCAGGTAACTCCAATCGACAAAGGGGATAAGGGCAGGGCTGGGAACTCCGACTGCATGGCTTCCCTCAATTACCTCTGGAATTTCGCTGACTCAGTGCAGAGAGCAAGACCTCCTCGGGCTGAATGGCAAGAGTCGGAGCGGAGGCTGTTGCAGTGCCTCTGCTGCTCCGGCACAGCTGGGGTGCAGAGACTGCGGGCGGGTCCGCTCCGATAGGCAGCGCTTACCTTTCCTCCATCTGCGTGATATTCCGTCTCATCGGTATCCAGGAGTCTGGCAAGCCCAAAGTCCGTGATCTTCACGTGGTTTGAACTCTTCACCAGGACATTCCTCGCTGCCAGATCGCGGTGGACCAATCGAACGTGATCTTCCAGGTAAGTCATTCCCTGAGGGACCAACCGAGAGAGAGAGAGAGGTCAGTGCGCTCCAGCTTACTCTCGCCTTGGATCACAATTGTGAGCTTTCAGTTAGAACATCCCTGACCCTTGCAATCTCTCCCAAAGCCACCTCTCTCTCTGCCTTTGAAAACCTCCCATTAACCCTCCCCTTTGATCGAACCTCTGGACTCACCCAACAAAAGCCCGTCCTCTCCCTGCGGGAAGCGCAGATTGTAAAGTGCTGGGGGTTATTTAACGAGAAGCGACCACACCAACCCAGCTCTGCTGCCACACTGAAGCCCAGGCTCGGTTGGATTTACTGAATCCCAGGGGCCGCCCACCCTCTGGTGGAGGGGCAGAAGGAGCTGGGATCGGAAGCCACGTTTGGTTTACATATAGGAACAGGAGGCCGTTCAGCCCCTCGAGCTGGTTCCGCCATTCAATTAGATCAGGACTGATCCATAGCTTAACTCCATTGGTTCCGTAAACTTTCATACCCTTGCCCAACAAAACTTGACCCCTGGCCTCAACTGCTTTTGGGGGGAGAGAGTTCCAGATTCCCACTGCCCTTTGTGTGAAGAAATGCTTCCTGACATCACCCCTGAACGGCCTGGCTCTAATTTTAAGGTTCTGTCCCCTTGTTCTGGACTCCGTCCACCAGAGGGAACAGTTTCTCTCGATCGACCCCATCGAATCCTTTAATCATCTTTAACACCTTGATTAGATCACTCATTAATCTTCTATACAAGCCTGTCTATGTAACCTGCCTCGTAATTTAACTCTTTGCCCCGGTACCATTCTGGTGAATCTGGGCTGCCACCCTCCGAGGCCGATATACCCTCCCTGAGGGGCACAGTTACTCCGGGTGGGGTCTGACCAGAGCTTCCTATAACTGCTTTGTGTTCCCACTCCCTCGCGATGAAGGCCAACATTCCATCAGCCTTTTTGATTATTTTTGTACCTGGCCATGAGCATTTAGTGATTCCTGCACTTAGACCCCTAAATCTCTCGGCTCCCCCACAGTTCCCAGCGTCTCACCATTGAGAAAATGCTCTGATCGATCTTTCTGGGGACCAAAGTGGGTGACCTCACGCCTGCCCACACTGACCTCCAGCTGACAGTTTTGTCCACTCACTCAATCCATCAATGCCCCTTTGCAACTTTCTGCTCCCGACTATACTGTTCACTGAGCCACCTAACTGGGCGTCGGCAGCAAACTTACATATACGCCTCTCTATTCCTTCATCTAATTCATTTATAAATACAGTGGAAGCTGAGGCCCCAGCACAGATCTCTGGGGGACAGCACCAGTCACATTCTGCCAATGTGAGCACACCCCCACTTTCCGTCTCATGCCTCCGAACCAATTCCCATCCCATGTCAATTGGATGCCTCCAATTCCACGCACTCTCACTTTTGTTAACAGTCTCTTATGTGGAACCTTGTTGAATACCTTCTGAAAGTCCATATAAATAACATCCATTGACATTCCCTTATCTACGCTAGTTACCTCCGCAAAAAATTCAACTAGGTTTGATAGACATGACTTTCCCTCTACAAACCCATGCTGGCTCTCTCTGATCAGCTCATATTGGTCCAATCTTCAGTCACTTTGTCTGGAATAGATTCTCGCATCTTCCCCACAACAGATGTTAGATTCAGAGGCCTGTAATCCTGCTCTCTCACTGCCGACGTACCTTTGCGATCTGCACACACCAGTTGAGGAGATGCTGGGATCCAATGCGGTCCTTGTTCTCTCGGACGTAATCCAGCAGGGATCCGTACGGCATCAGCTGTGTAACCAGCTGCACAGTGGACGTCAGGCAGATCCCAAGCAGGCGGCAAACGTAAGGGCTGCTCACTCCTGCCATTATGTACGCCTCCTGCAACACACAAACACTGCTCACCAGTCTGCCAATCGCTGCAACCACCACCCTCCGAATCTCTGCTATTGCTCATCTTTCTGTTTCTCTGTAGAATGGGGATTTGGTGAAATTTCCTCATCACCGTGAGGGATGAGGCACCAGGAATCAAACCAATGTTCCACTCTTTGAACCCACTGAGAGCATCTATCGCACCCCAGGGCAGGTATAGAGCAGTCGCAATAATGCAGCAGTTGGACTGAGGGGGCTGCAGGTTGTGAGCACTGAGGGGCTGGGACCTGAAGGGAAGCTCCGTGTAGAGTCATCAGCAAGATAGTGGATAATGGGTTGATGATGAATGAAGGAGGTTACTGATGTGGAGAATGAAGAGAGTTGGAGCACAGAGCCCTGCGAACTTGTATAATGAAAAGAGCCAGAGGATCAGACAGCACAGATAGAACGACGCGAGAGGAGACTCAGGAGCCTTGAACAGAGCTTCGGTGGGAGGCCACACGATGAGAGCTTGTTTGGAAGTGTAAGGTGCCAGAACCTGTCAGAGCCTTTGGAGTCATCCAAAGCAACAAAGAATTTTCACCAACGTGTTCATGGGCAGAATTGCAGAGATGTTTAAAAGAGGCACTAAGGACACCAGTGGGACGGCCATGTTGGAAACCAAATTACTGATCATGGGTTGGGTCAAACAAAAGTGTTGACGGAAGAGAAATAGGGCAGGGATTGGAAGGGTGAGGGGATCACCTTTTGTAGGATAGTGCGAGGGAGACAGAGTGGGTATTTGGTTGAAACTGGCCCATACTAATTTCACTCCGAGCCGAGAGAGAACAGACTTTCATCCAGAATCTGTTTATAGAGCTCCTGTTTATTCAGCAGGGTAAGGATTGACTGTATTTCTGTGGCATTTAATAATCAGATGCATCTTGTTTGAAGCCCCTGGACTGCCTCACCACTGGCCATACTTACATCCAGGATCTCTTTGTTTGCTTTCGGAGATGTTCCCTCTCTTAAAACCTTAATAGCAACAGGGATCTTCACATCTTCATCCTCCGGCATCCACACTCCCTGCATTCAGGAAAAGGCCAAGCATTGCAGATTATTAGTTGGGCTCTCCCACCGAATCCAGCCAGACAGGATAATCCGAGCAAACCACGCAGAAACACTGCTGCTGTCACATCATCCCAAATGCCATGGATTCCAGTGGACCAAGACCCTTCTATTCACCCCCATTATGGAAACAGTCAGGTAAATGTGACTAGAGCTATTTGAAATTAATTCCACAATTGAGGAGCGGCCCCACAGGGAGTGCGGGCCGGGGAACCATTTTAAATTCCCAGGGGGCCCAGTTGGGGAACCAGCTCTAAACTCAACTCTAAAGTGTAAAGTGACGGGGCAAAGATACAAAATCCACGGGCTCTCCACGGATCGTGTCCCACATAAGAAATAGAGTAGGCCACCTGGCCCCTCCAGCCTGCCCCGCCATTCAATATCATGGCTGAACGGGTCATGGACTCAGCTCTACTTCCCTGCCCGCTCCCCATAACCCTTTATTCCCTTACTGCTCAAAAATCTATCTATCTCCGCCTTAAATATATTCAATGACCCAGCCTCCAGAGCTCTCTGGGGTAGAGAATTCCACAGATTTACAACCCTCAGAAGAAATTCTTCCTCATCTCAGTTTTAAATGGTGGCAGCTTATTCTGAGACTACATCCCCTAGTTTTAATTTCCCCGACGAGTGGAAATATCCCCCCTGCATCCACCTTGTTGAGCCCCCTCATTATCTTATATGTTTCGATAAGATCGCCTCTCATTCTTCTGAACTCCAATGAATATAGGCCTAACCTACTCAACCTATCTTCATAAATCAACCCCTTCATCTCCGGAATCAACCTAGTGAACCCTCTCTGTACAGCCTCCAATACAATTATATCCTTCCTTAAATACGGAGACCAAACCTGTACGCAGTACTCCAGGTGTGACCTCACCAATACCCTGTACAGTTGTAGCAGGACTTCTCTGCTTTTATACTCTATCCCCCTTGCAATAAAGGCCAACATTCCATTTGCCTTCCTGATCACTTGCTGTACCTGCATAGTCACTTTTAGCAAACGCGTCTATTCAGAGTTCAACACTCCAGACTGCACGTCTGACAGGACGGTGTCACTGGCCCTCTGTCACATGATCGATAGCAGACTCCAAGCCGGGTACAAAGGATGGCAGGAATGAGGAAGTGGAGTGACAGCAGCGATTACCATTGGTGTGAGGACGTGTTTATTTACCTTGTAAACTGTTCCGAAGGCGCCAGATCCCAGAATCTTCACTTTCTTCATTTCAGTTTCCTTCAGGATTCGGATCTGTGCCTGGTTTGGAACAACTCCACTCGGAGTTACTGGCTCGACCAGCTGCAGGAGATGAAGCATCACATCACAGAGCGGGTTATATCAGCGACCCGCAGACTGCCCCGTGAATGTTTGCACACCAGGCCACCCTTTACAACGTGACACAGATTAAAAATATTGAAAGTCAGTCTTGAACATGCGTTGGGGAGCATGTCTCTCCTCTGGAAACGGTTGGAATGACCTCCCAGGTAGGGTGTGGAGTCACAATGGCGCTTGCTGCTAAGCTGGGTTAAAGTGCCGCTGCGTTACTGGTTAAACTGCACAGTGGTGTCCTCATGAGGAGGCCATTCCCCCGGGACCAGTGAGAATCACGTTTCACGGTGCGGCGCTTCCTGATCGCTTCACTCTGTGCTTACACGAGGGTTGTGTAAATCGATAGCCACGGCCTCTCTGGAGGCTCAAGTCGCATCTTGACTCCAGATTTACACGGTAAAGCTGTCGGACGTGGCTCAATGGCAGCATTCTCGTCAGGTGGTCATGGGTTCAAGCCCCACTCCAGAGATTCCCAGTGTAGTACTGACGGAGTGCTGCACTGCTGGAAGTGCCGTCGTTCAGATGAGGCCCCGTCACACTCTGCGGTGCAACACAGTCAAGTGGCTGAGTGAGAGGGGATGGGATGGGGGGGGGGGGGGGGGGCAGGGGATTATTTGATTTGACCGTCGCAGGTGTGATGGAAACCCTACCTCAGGGCCTTTGGCTGTGCATAATTGAGATGTGTCATTCCAACATTCTCGCTAAGCTGCGCGACCACACAATCCGAAGGTTCTGCCCAGGCCGCTCACCGCCTTTTATAGGGGAGAAGCCGCCCATGCGCGAAAACTTTAATGGGCCACACAGCCAGTTACAGCGGCCACACACTAAAAGGAGGGAATGTTAGTGACTGCGCCACTCACTATGTCCAACAGTAGCTGCACTCCCCGCCTCCGGCTGGCGGTAATTACCGCGGGACCGCATCGGTTGCTGGATCAAGCAGCGGATAACCGCCGGTTTGCTGCGTTCACACTCACCTCCCTCTGCTCCAAGAGTCTCAGCATCGTATGTTTCCGCTTCAGTCGTTTCTTGCGCTTACACCAGATGACAAGGAGGACCACGAGGACCATGAACAGCAACGCCCCCACGATCCCAGCCACCACCGAGGTCACCTGGCTGCACAGGAGAGAAGCAGAGAGATGAGTCAAACAAGGACTCGCCTCAGACACCAATCCTTGCTCGAGTGGGCCCATGGTGTGGGGGGCTTGGTGGTTGTACAATCTCCAAAACTCCAGTTGCTGGTCCTGCACTGACCCTGGGAAAGCAGGGAGCTCGAACCTTGATCTGATTGATCAGAAAAATTCTCTTCACTACTGAGATATATTCACAGAGCACAAGCACACACAGTTTCCAACATGGCAGGCAGCTCTCTCGGAAGCCTCCGGAAATCTGCCTGGTTCTGTTTATTATTAACCCTACACTTGCAGTACACAATACGTCCACATCCACAGTGTGGAGCTACAAACATTACAAGCTTACAGACATTACACCTTAATGAAGAAGCCATCATAACAAACATCATAGATAACTTTCATATTTTTACATAACACAGGATATATAACTTTTTTTTCCATATTTACAAATTTAACTTTACCACTTGTTTTCTGTTTTGAAGAGGATACCTTCGCTCTCAAACAGAACCTTCCAAACATGATGTTGAATGTAAACTCATTCGAGGCTCATCCTGAGGAACGTTTTCCTCCACGGAATTTCCTTGATTTTCATTTGAACTCACTCTAACTTCAGGCTCTTTGTTTTCCTGACTCGGACTCAGACTTTCATTCTGATTCTCTCTTGGATTTGTTTCCAGTACATTGGATTTAGGATTTGCTACTGGAATATCAAAACTATCTGATGAGTCAGAAATAATTGAATAATTCCCACCTTCAACTCCTTCCATGTCTGTAGGTAAAATGTGATCAATATGAACAAACCTAACCTGTCCATTATCAAACATCTTTACCAAATATGTGCGAGGACCACATATCTTCACCACTCTTCCTGGTAACCACTTTACCCATTTATGGTGATGGTTCTTCACTCTCACCTTCTGGTTTAATTTCACACTTCTCTCTTTTACTCTACCTTTATCATGATTCTCTTTCGGTCTTAATTGTGTCTCTTCTACGGACTGTGCCAAATTTGGCTTTAACAACGAGAATCTGGTTCGTGGCTGTCGTTTGAGAAACAACTCTGCTGGTGTTCGACCAGTAGTATGAGGAGTATTTCGATATGTAATCAAAAAATTAGCCAATTTGTGATCCAATGACAACTGTCGTTTCCTTGGATTTGGATCTAACATTTGTTTTATGAGAGCACGTTTTACAATTTGTACAGTGTGCTCTGCTGCACCATTCGAAGCAGGATGGTATGGTGGAACCTTGGTATGTTTCACACCATTTTTGCTCGTGAATTGTGCAAATTCTTCTGAACGAAATTGTGGTCCATTATCCGAAACAATTTCTTCAGGGAGGCCAAATGAAGAAAATAATTTTTCGGAAAATGTCCAATGTTTTACTTGTTATTTTCCACATTGGGAACACCTCAACCCACTTCGAATGGCTATCATTCACAATGGACAATTGCTGTTCTTCTAACTCAGCAAAGTCAATATGTAGCCTTTGCCACACCCTATGAGGCCATTTCCATGGCTGTAATGGTACTGGTGGTGGTTGCTTGCTTACTGATTGACATGTCGTACACTGACTCAGGATGTACTCTATATCTTTATCAAGGCCTGGCCACCATAAATAACTGTGTGCAAAACTCTTGGTCAAGCACATTCCCAGGTGCTGGTCATGGAGGTCTCCTAATAATTTGGACCTGAATTTATTTGGTATAACCACTCTTGCACCCCACATGATACAATCTTTATCGACTGATAATTCATTCCTACGAGTGAAGACTGGATGTGTATCTTTGTTTATTACCTGGTTTGGTCATCCGTTTGCAATATACTCATACACCTTTGACATCACTGGGTCACGTTTGGCTCTTCAGCTGTGACTGGCAGTTCATCAATGTATGAAAAATAAAACACTTCTTCCCTATCGGGTGTAACTTGTGATGGGGAAGACAATCTAGACATTGCATCAGCATTACTGTTATCAGCTGATCGTCTGTATTCAATATCATACGTATATGCTGATAAAATCAAAGCCCATCTCTGCATTCGGGCTGCAGCTAATGTTGGAATTGGGGACTTTGGATGGAGGATTGCTGTTAGGGGCTTATGGTCCGTAACGAGAGTAAACTTTCGACCATACAAGTATTTGTGAAACTTCTTGACCCCAAAAATTATTGCCAAAGTTTCCCTTTCAATTTGCGCATAATTACTCTCACTGGCACTGAGAGTGCGTGAAGCAAAAGCAATTGGTCTCTCCTCCCCACGACTTAATACATGAGAGATTACTGCCCCAACTCGATATGGAGAGGCATCACATGCTAGCTTGATCTCCTTAGATATGTCATAGTGAACTAACATGGTGCTCTCTGCCAATTTGCTTTTACACTCCTTGAATGCTGTATTGCATTCTTTTGACCACTTCCAATGGACCTGTTTTTTCAAAAGTTAATTCAGTGGATGTAATACTGTAGCCAAATTTGGTAGGAACTTCCCATAATAGGGGTCGGGGCCCGGGAGACCAGGAGACCAGGGGTCGGGGCCCGGGAGACCAGGGGTCGGGGCCCGGGAGACCAGGGGCCGGGGCCCGGGAGTCGGGGCCAGGGAGGCCGGGGACCGGGATGCCGGGGGTCGGGGACGGGGAGAACGGGGGTCGGGGACTGGGGACCGGGAGAACGGGAGTCGGGGACCGGGAGAGCGGGGGTCGGGTCCCGGGTCCCGGGAGAACAGGGGTCGGGTCCCGGGAGAACAGGGGTGGGGTCCCGGGGCCCGGGAGAACAGGGGTGGGGTCCCGGGGCCCGGGAGAACAGGGGTGGGGTCCCGGGGCCCGGGAGAACAGGGGTGGGGTCCCGGGGCCCGGGAGAACAGGGGTCGGGGCCCGGGGCCCGGGAGAACAGGGGTCGGGGCCCGGGGCCCGGGAGAACAGGGGTCGGGGCCCGGGGCCCGGGAGAACAGGGGTCGGGGCCCGGGACCCGGGAGAACAGGGGTCGGGGCCCGGGGCCCGGGAGAACAGGGGTCGGGGCCCGGGGCCCGGGAGAACAGGGGTCGGGGCCCGGGAGAACAGGGGTCGGGGCCCGGGGCAAAGGAGACCAGGGGTCGGGGCCCGGGGCAAAGGAGACCAGGGGTCGGGGCCCGGGGCAAAGGAGACCAGGGGTCGGGGCCCGGGGCAAAGGAGACCAGGGGTCGGGGCCCGGGGCAAAGGAGACCAGGGGTCGGGGCCCGGGGCAAAGGAGACCAGGGGTCGGGGCCCGGGGCAAAGGAGACCAGGGGTCGGGGCCCGGGGCAAAGGAGACCAGGGGTCGGGGCCCGGGGCAAAGGAGACCAGGGGTCGGGGCCCGGGGCAAAGGAGACCAGGGGTCGGGGCCCGGGGCAAAGGAGACCAGGGGTCGGGGCCCGGGGCAAAGGAGAGCAGGGGTCGGGGCCCGGGGCAAAGGAGAGCAGGGGTCGGGGCCCGGGGCAAAGGGGAGCAGGGGTCGGGGCCCGGGGCAAAGGAGAGCAGGGTTCGGGGCCCGGGGCAAAGGAGACCGGGGGTCGGGGCCCGGGAGAGCAGGGGTCGGGGCCCGGGGCCCGTGAGAGCAGGGGTCAAGGCCCGGGGCCCGTGAGAGCAGGGGTCGGGGCCCGGGGCCCGTGAGAGCAGGGGTCGGGGCCCGGGGCCCGTGAGAGCAGGGGTCGGGGCCCGGGGCCCGTGAGAGCAGGGGTCGGGGCCCGGGGCCCGTGAGAGCAGGGGTCGGGGCCCGGGGCCCGTGAGAGCAGGGGTCGGGGCCCGGGGCCCGGGGCCCGTGAGAGCAGGGGTCGGGGCCCGGGGCCCGTGAGAGCAGGGGTCGGGGCCCGGGGCCCGTGAGAGCAGGGGTCGGGGCCCGGGGCCCGTGAGAGCAGGGGTCGGGGCCCGGGGCCCGGGAGAGCAGGGGTCGGGGCCCGTGGCCCGGGAGAGCAGGGGCCGGGGCCCGTGGCCCGGGAGAGCAGGGGCCGGGGCCCGGGGCCCGGGAGAGCAGGGGTTGGGGCCCGGGGCCCGGGAGAGCAGGGGTCGGGGCCCGGGAGAGCAGGGGTCGGGGCCCGGGAGCGCAGGGGTCGGGGCCCGGGAGAGCAGGGGTCGGGGCCCGGGAGAGCAGGGGTCGGGGCCCGGGAGAGCAGCGGTCGGGGCCCGGGAGAGCAGCGGTCGGGGCCCGGGAGAGCAGCGGTCGGGGCCCGGGAGAGCAGGGGTCGGGGCCCGGGAGAGCAGGGGTCGGGGCCCGGGAGAGCAGGGGTCGGGGCCCGGGAGAGCAGGGGTCGGGGCCCGGGAGAGCAGGGGTCGGGGCCCGGGAGAGCAGGGGTCGGGGCCCGGGAGAGCAGGGGTCGGGGCCCGGGAGAGCAGGGGTCGGGGCCCGGGAGAGCAGGGGTCGGGGCCCGGGAGAGCAGGGGTCGGGGCCCGGGAGAGCAGGGGTCGGGGCCCGGGAGAGCAGGGGTCGGGGCCCGGGAGATCAGGGGTCGGGGCCCGGGAGATCAGGGGTCGGGGCCCGGGAGATCAGGGGTCGGGGCCCGGGGCCCGGGAGAGCAGGGGTCGGGGCCCGGGAGAGCAGGGGTCGGGGCCCGGGAGAGCAGGGGTCGGGGCCCGGGAGAGCAGGGGTCGGTGCCCGGGGCCCGGGAGATCAGGGGTCGGGGCCCGGGGCCCGGGAGAGCAGCGGTCGGGACCCGGGAGAGCAGCGGTCGGGGCCCGGGGCCCGGGAGAGCAGCGGTCGGGGCCCGGGAGAGCAGCGGTCGGGGCCCGGGAGAGCAGGGGTCGGGGCCCGGGGCCCGGGAGAGCAGGGGTCGGTGCCCGGGCACCGGGAGAGCAGGGGTCGGGGCCCGGGAGAGCAGGGATCGGGGCCCGGGAGAGCAGGGGTGGGGGCTCGGGGGAGCAGGGGTGGCCGCCCGGGGGGGCAGGGGTGGGGGCCCGGGGGAGCAGGGGTCGGGGACCGGGGGAGCAGGGGTCGGGGACCGGGGGAGCAGGGGTCGGGGCCCGAGGGGGGCAGGGGTCGGGTCCCGTGGGCCGGGAGACCAGGGGTCGGGGCACGTGGCACGGGAGACCGGGGGTCGGGGCCCGTGGCACGGGAGACCGGGGGTCGGGGCCCGTGGCCCGGGAGACCGGGGGTCGGGGCCCGTGGCCCGGGAGACCGGGGGTCGGCGCCCGTGGCCCGGGAGACCGGGGGTCGGGGCCCGTGAGACCGGGGGTCGGGGCCCGTGAGACCGGGGGTCGGGGCCCGTGTCCCGGGAGACCGGGGGTCGGGGCCCGTGGCCCGGGAGACCGGGGGTCGGGGCCCGTGGCCCGGGAGACCGGGGGTCGGGGCCCGTGGCCCGGGAGACCGGGGGTCGGGGCTCGTGGCCCGGGAGACCGGGGGTCGGGGCTCGTGGCCCGGGAGACCGGGGGTCGGGCCCCGGGAGACCGGGGGTCATGGCCCGGGAGACCGGGGTCCGGGAGACCGGAGGTCGGGGCCCGGGATAGCAGGGGTCGGGGCCCGGGAGAGCAGGGGTCGGGGCCCGGGAGAGCAGGGGTCGGGGCCCGGGACAGCAGGGGTCGGGGCCCGGGGACCGGGAGAGCAGGGGTCGGGGCCCGGGGCCCGGGAGAGCAGGGGTCGGGGCCCGGGGCCCGGGAGAGCAGGGGTCGGGGCCCGGGGCCCGGGAGAGCAGGGGTCGGGGCCCGGGGCCCGGGAGAGCAGGGGTCGGGGCCCGGGGCCCGGGAGAGCAGGGGTCGGGGCCCGGGGCCCGGGAGAGCAGGGGCCGGGGCCCGGGAGAGCAGGGGTCGGGGCCCGGGAGAGCAGGGGTCGGGGCCCGGGGCCCGGGAGAGCAGGGGTCGGGGCCCGGGAGAGCAGGGGTCGGGGCCCGGGGCCCGGGAGAGCAGGGGTCGGGGCCCGGGGCCCGGGAGAGCAGGGGTCGGGGCCCGGGGCCCGGGAGAGCAGGGGTCGGGGCCCGGGGCCCGGGAGAGCAGGGGTCGGGGCCCGGGGCCCGGGAGAGCAGGGGTCGGGGCCCGGGGCCCGGGAGAGCAGGGATCGGGGCCCGGGAGAGCAGGGGCCGGGGCCCGGGAGAGCAGGGGTCGGGGCCCGGGAGAGCAGGGGTCGGGGCCCGGGAGAGCAGGGGTCGGGGCCCGGGAGAGCAGGGGTCGGGGCCCGGGAGAGCAGGGGTCGGGGCCCGGGAGAGCAGGGGTCGGGGCCCGGGAGAGCAGGGGTCGGGGCCCCGGAGAGCAGGGGTCGGGGCCCCGGAGAGCAGGGGTCGGGGCCCCGGAGAGCAGGGGTCGGGGCCCCGGAGAGCAGGGGTCGGGGCCCCGGAGAGCAGGGGTCGGGGCCCCGGAGAGCAGGGGTCGGGGCCCCGGAGAGCAGGGGTCGGGGCCCGGGAGAGCAGGGGTCGGGGCCCGGGAGAGCAGGGGTCGGGGCCCGGGGCCCGGGAGAGCAGGGGTCGGGGCCCGGGAGAGCAGGGGTCGGGGCCCGGGGCCCGGGAGAGCAGGGGTCGGGGCCCGGGGCCCGGGAGAGCAGGGGTCGGGGCCCGGGAGAGCAGGGGTCGGGGCCCGGGGCCTGGGAGAGCAGGGCCGGGGCCCGGGGCCCGGGAGAGCGGGGGTCGGGGCCCGGGGGAGCGGGGGTCGGGGGAGCGGGGGTCGAGGCCCGTGGCCCGGGAGACCGGGGGTCGGGGCCCGTGGCCCGGGAGACCGGGGGTCGGGGCCCGTGGCCCGGGAGACCGGGGGTCGGGGCCCGTGGCCCGGGAGACCGGGGGTCGGGGCCCGTGGCCCGGGAGACCGGGGGTCGGGGCCCGTGGCCCGGGAGACCGGGGGTCGGGGCCCGTGGCCCGGGACCCGTGGCCCGGGAGACCGGGGGTCGGGGCCCGTGGCCCGGGAGACCGGGGGTCGGGGCCCGTGGCCCGGGAGCCGGGGCCCGTGGCCCGGGAGACCGGGGGTCGGGGCCCGGGGCCCGGGGCCCATGGCCCGGGAGACCGGGGGTCGGGGCCCGTGGCCCGGGAGACCGGGGGTCGGGGCCCGTGGCCCGGGAGACCGGGGGTCGGGGCTCGTGGCCCGGGAGTCGGGGCTCGTGGCCCGGGAGTCGGGCCCCGGGAGACCGGGGGTCATGGCCCGGGAGACCGGGGTCCGGGAGACCGGGGGTCGGGGCCCGGGAGAGCGGGGGTCGGGGCCCGGGATAGCAGGGGTCGGGGCCCGGGAGAGCAGGGGTCGGGGCCCGGGAGAGCAGGGGTCGGGGCCCGGGAGAGCAGGGGTCGGGGCCCGGGGACCGGGAGAGCAGGGGTCGGGGCCCGGGGCCCGGGAGAGCAGGGGTCGGGGCCCGGGGCCCGGGAGAGCAGGGGCCGGGGCCCGGGGCCCGGGAGAGCAGGGGTCGGGGCCCGGGGCCCGGGAGAGCAGGGGTCGGGGCCCGGGGCCCGGGAGAGCAGGGGTCGGGGCCCGGGGCCCGGGAGAGCAGGGGTCGGGGCCCGGGGCCCGGGAGAGCAGGGGTCGGGGCCCGGGGCCCGGGAGAGCAGGGGTCGGGGCCCGGGGCCCGGGAGAGCAGGGGTCGGGGCCCGGGGCCCGGGAGAGCAGGGGTCGGGGCCCGGGGCCCGGGAGAGCAGGGGTCGGGGCCCGGGGCCCGGGAGAGCAGGGGTCGGGGCCCGGGGCCCGGGAGAGCAGGGGTCGGGGCCCGGGGCCCGGGAGAGCAGGGGTCGGGGCCCGGGGCCCGGGAGAGCAGGGGTCGGGGCCCGGGGCCCGGGAGAGCAGGGGTCGGGGCCCGGGGCCCGGGAGAGCAGGGGTCGGGGCCCGGGAGAGCAGGGGCCGGGGCCCGGGAGAGCAGGGGTCGGGGCCCGGGAGAGCAGGGGTCGGGGCCCGGGAGAGCAGGGGTCGGGGCCCGGGAGAGCAGGGGTCGGGGCCCGGGAGAGCAGGGGTCGGGGCCCGGGAGAGCAGGGGTCGGGGCCCCGGAGAGCAGGGGTCGGGGCCCCGGAGAGCAGGGGTCGGGGCCCCGGAGAGCAGGGGTCGGGGCCCCGGAGAGCAGGGGTCGGGGCCCGGGGCCCGGGAGAGCAGGGGTCGGGGCCCGGGGCCCGGGAGAGCAGGGGTCGGGGCCCGGGAGAGCAGGGGTCGGGGCCCGGGGCCCGGGAGAGCAGGGGTCGGGGCCCGGGAGAGCAGGGGTCGGGGCCCGGGGCCTGGGAGAGCAGGGGTGGGGTCCCGGGGCCCGGGAGAACAGGGGTGGGGTCCCGGGGCCCGGGAGAACAGGGGTCGGGGCCCGGGGCCCGGGAGAACAGGGGTCGGGGCCCGGGGCCCGGGAGAACAGGGGTCGGGGCCCGGGGCCCGGGAGAACAGGGGTCGGGGCCCGGGAGAACAGGGGTCGGGGCCCGGGGCAAAGGAGACCAGGGGTCGGGGCCCGGGGCAAAGGAGACCAGGGGTCGGGGCCCGGGGCAAAGGAGACCAGGGGTCGGGGCCCGGGGCAAAGGAGACCAGGGGTCGGGGCCCGGGGCAAAGGAGACCAGGGGTCGGGGCCCGGGGCAAAGGAGACCAGGGGTCGGGGCCCGGGGCAAAGGAGACCAGGGGTCGGGGCCCGGGGCAAAGGAGACCAGGGGTCGGGGCCCGGGGCAAAGGAGACCAGGGGTCGGGGCCCGGGGCAAAGGAGACCAGGGGTCGGGGCCCGGGGCAAAGGAGACCAGGGGTCGGGGCCCGGGGCAAAGGAGACCAGGCGTCGCGGCCCGGGGCAAAGGAGACCAGGGGTCGGGGCCCGGGGCAAAGGAGACCAGGGGTCGGGGCCCGGGGCAAAGGAGACCAGGGGTCGGGGCCCGGGGCAAAGGAGACCAGGGGTCGGGGCCCGGTGCAAAGGAGACCAGGGGTCGGGGCCCGGGGCAAAGGAGACCAGGGGTCGGGGCCCGGGGCAAAGGAGACCAGGGGTCGGGGCCCGGGGCAAAGGAGACCAGGGGTCGGGGCCCGGGGCAAAGGAGACCAGGGGTCGGGGCCCGGGGCAAAGGAGACCAGGGGTCGGGGCCCGGGGCAAAGGAGACCAGGGGTCGGGGCCCGGGGCAAAGGAGACCAGGGGTCGGGGCCCGGGGCAAAGGAGACCAGGGGTCGGGGCCCGGGGCAAAGGAGACCAGGGGTCGGGGCCCGGGGCAAAGGAGACCAGGGGTCGGGGCCCGGGGCAAAGGAGACCAGGGGTCGGGGCCCGGGGCAAAGGAGACCAGGGGTCGGGGCCCGGGGCAAAGGAGAGCAGGGGTCGGGGCCCGGGGCAAAGGAGAGCAGGGGTCGGGGCCCGGGGCAAAGGAGAGCAGGGGTCGGGGCCCGGGGCAAAGGAGAGCAGGGGTCGGGGCCCGGGGCAAAGGAGAGCAGGGTTCGGGGCCCGGGGCAAAGGAGACCGGGGGTCGGGGCCCGGGAGAGCAGGGGTCGGGGCCCGGGGCCCGTGAGAGCAGGGGTCAAGGCCCGGGGCCCGTGAGAGCAGGGGTCGGGGCCCGGGGCCCGTGAGAGCAGGTGTCGGGGCCCGGGGCCCGTGAGAGCAGGGGTCGGGGCCCGGGGCCCGTGAGAGCAGGGGTCGGGGCCCGGGGCCCGTGAGAGCAGGGGTCGGGGCTCGTGGCCCGGGAGACCGGGGGTCGGGGCTCGTGGCCCGGGAGACCGGGGGTCGGGCCCCGGGAGACCGGGGGTCATGGCCCGGGAGACCGGGGTCCGGGAGACCGGGGGTCGGGGCCCGGGATAGCAGGGGTCGGGGCCCGGGAGAGCAGGGGTCGGGGCCCGGGAGAGCAGGGGTCGGGGCCCGGGACAGCAGGGGTCGGGGCCCGTGGCCCGGGAGACCGGGGGTCGGCGCCCGTGGCCCGGGAGACCGGGGGTCGGGGCCCGTGGCCCGGGAGACCGGGGGTCGGGGCCCGGGAGACCGGGGGTCGGGGCCCGTGGCCCGGGAGACCGGGGGTCGGGGCCCGTGAGACCGGGGGTCGGGGCCCGTGTCCCGGGAGACCGGGGGTCGGGGCCCGTGAGACCGGGGGTCGGGGCTCGTGGCCCGGGAGACCGGGGGTCGGGGCTCGTGGCCCGGGAGACCGGGGGTCGGGCCCCGGGAGACCGGGGGTCATGGCCCGGGAGACCGGGGGTCGGGGCCCGGGATAGCAGGGGTCGGGGCCCGGGAGAGCAGGGGTCGGGGCCCGGGAGAGCAGGGGTCGGGGCCCGGGACAGCAGGGGTCGGGGCCCGGGGACCGGGAGAGCAGGGGTCGGGGCCCGGGGCCCGGGAGAGCAGGGGTCGGGGCCCGGGGCCCGGGAGAGCAGGGGTCGGGGCCCGGGGCCCGGGAGAGCAGGGGTCGGGGCCCGGGGCCCGGGAGAGCAGGGGTCGGGGCCCGGGGCGCGGGAGAGCAGGGGTCGGGTCCCGGGGCCCGGGAGAGCAGGGGTCGGGGCCCGGGGGTCGGGAGAGCGGGGGTCGGGGCCCGGGAGAGCGGGGGTCGGGGCCCGGGGGAGCGGGGGTCGGGGCCCGGGGGAGCGGGGGTCGGGGCCCGGGGGAGCGGGGGTCGGGGCCCGGGGGAGCGGGGGTCGGGGCCCGGGGGAGCGGGGGTCGGGGCCCGGGGGTCGAGGCCCGTGGCCCGGGAGACCGGGGGTCGGGGCACGTGGCCCGGGAGACCGGGGGTCGGGGCCCGTGGCCCGGGAGACCGGGGGTCGGGGCCCGTGGCCCGGGAGACCGGGGGTCGGGGCCCGTGGCCCGGGAGACCGGGGGTCGGGGCCCGTGGCCCGGGAGACCGGGGGTCGGGGCCCGTGGCCCGGGAGTCGGGGCCCGTGGCCCGGGAGACCGGGGGTCGGGGCCCGTGGCCCGGGAGACCGGGGGTCGGGGCCCGTGGCCCGGGAGACCGGGGGTCGGGGCCCGTTGCCCGGGAGACCGGGGGTCGGGGCCCGTGGCCCGGGAGACCCGGGGTCGGGGCCCGTGGCCCGGGAGTCGGGGCCCGTGGCCCGGGAGACCGGGGGTCGGGGCCCGTGGCCCGGGAGACCGGGGGTCGGGGCCCGTGGCCCGGGAGACCGGGGGTCGGGGCCCGGGACCCGGGAGAGCAGGGGTCGGAGCCCGGGACCCGGGAGAGCAGGGGTCGGGGCCCGGGGCCCGGGACCCGGGAGAGCAGGGGTCGGGGCCCGGGAGAGCAGGGGTCGGGGCCCGGGACCCGGGAGAGCAGGGGTCGGGGCCCGGGAGAGCAGGGGTCGGGGCCCGGGAGAGCAGGGGTCGGGGCCCGGGAGAGCAGGGGTCGGGGCCCGGGAGAGCAGGGGTCGGGGCACGGGAGAGCGGGCGTCGGGGCCGGGAGAGCGGGTGTCGGGGCCCGGGAGACCGGGCCCGGGAGACTGGGGGTCGGGGCCCGGGAGACCGGGGGTCGGGGGTCGGGGCCCTGGAGACCGGGGGTCGGGGCCCGGAAGAACGGGGGTCGGGGTCAGGGAGACCGGGGGTCGGGGCCAGGGAGACCGGGGGTCGGGGCCAGGGAGACCGGGGGTCGGGGCCAGGGAGACCGGGGGTCGGGGCCAGGGAGACCGGGGGTCGGGGCCAGGGAGACCGGGGGTCGGGGCCCGGGACCCGGAGCCCGGGAGAGCAGGGGTCGGGGCCCGGGAGACCAGGGGTCGGGGCCCGGGACCCGGGAGAGCAGGGGTCGGGGCCCGGGAGAGCAGGGGTGGGGGCCCGGGAGAGCAGGGGTCGGGGCCCGGGGGAGCAGGGGTCGGGGCCCGGGGGAGCAAGGGTCGGGGCCCGGGGGAGCAGGGGTCGGGGCCCGGGGGAGCAGGGGTCGGGGCCCGGGGGAGCAGGGGTCGGGGCCAGGGAGAGCGGGCGTCGGGGCCCGGGAGAGCGGGCGTCGGGGCCCGGGGGTCGGGGCCAGGGAGACCGGGGGTCCGGGCCCGGGAGACCGGGGGTCGGGGCCCGGGAGTCGGGGCCCGGGAGACCGGGGGTCGGGGCCCGGGAGACCGGGGGTCGGGGCCCGGGAGAGCGGGGGTCGGGGCCCGGGAGAGCGGGGGTCGGGGCCCGGGAGAGCGGGGGTCGGGGCCCGGGAGAGCGGGGGTCGGGGCCCGGGAGAGCGGGGGTCGGGGCCCGGGAGAGCGGGGGTCGGGGCCCGGGAGAACGGGGGTCGGGGCCCGGGAGACCGGGGGTCGGGGCCAGGGAGACCGGGGGTCGGGGCCCGGGACCCGGAGCCCGGGGGAAGGGGTCGATGGAGCAGGGGTGGGGGCCCGGGGGAGCAGGGGTGGGGGCCCGGGGGAGCAGGGGTGGGGGCCCGGGGGAGCAGGGGTGGGGGCCCGGGGGAGCAGGGGTGGGGGCCCGGGGGAGCAGGGGTGGGGGCCCGGGGGAGCAGGGGTGGGGGCCCGGGGGAGCAGGGGTGGGGGCCCGGGGGAGCAGGGGTCGGGGCCCGGGGGAGCAGGGGTCGGGGCCCGGGGGAGCAGGGGTCGGGGCCCGGGGGAGCAGGGGTCGGGGCCCGGGGGAGCAGGGGTCGGGGCCCGGGGGAGCAGGGGTCGGGGCCCGGGGGAGCAGGGGTCGGGGCCCGGGGGAGCAGGGGTCGGGGCCCGGGGGAGCAGGGGTCGGGGCCCGGGGGAGCAGGGGTCGGGGCCCGGGGGAGCAGGGGTCGGGGCCCGGGGGAGCAGGGGTCGGGGCCCGGGGGAGCGGGGGTCGGGGCCCGGGAGAGCGGGGGTCGGGGCCCGGGAGAGCGGGGGTCGGGGCCCGGGAGACCGGGGGTCGGGGCCCGGGAGACCGGGGGTCGGGGCCCGGGAGACCGGGGGTCGGGGCCCGGGAGACCGGGGGTCGGGGCCCGTGGCCCGGGAGACCGGGGGTCGGGGCCCGTGGCCCGTGGCCCGGGAGACCGGGGGTCGGGGCCCGTGGCCCGGGAGACCGGGGGTCGGGGCCCGTGGCCCGGGAGACCGGGGGTCGGGGCCCGGGTTACCGGGGGTCGGGGCCCGGGACCCGGGAGAGCAGGGGTCGGGGCCCGGGACCTGGGAGAGCAGGGGTCGGGGCCCGGGACCCGGGAGAGCAGGGGTCGGGGCCCGGGAGAGCAGGGGTCGGGACCCGGGAGAGCAGGGGTCGGGGCCCGGGAGAGCAGGGGTCGGGGCCCGGGAGAGCAGGGGTCGGGGCCCGGGAGAGCAGGGGTCGGGGCACGGGAGAGCGGGCGTCGGGGCCCGGGAGAGCGGGTGTCGGGGCCCGGGAGACCGGGCCCGGGAGACCGGGGGTCGGGGCCCGGGAGACCGGGGGTCGGGGGTCGGGGCCCGGGAGACCAGGGGTCGGGGCCCGGGACCCGGGAGAGCAGGGGTCGGGGCCCGGGAGAGCAGGGGTGGGGGCCCGGGAGAGCAGGGGTCGGGGCCCGGGGGAGCAGGGGTCGGGGCCCGGGGGAGCAGGGGTCGGGGCCCGGGGGAGCAGGGGTCGGGGCCAGGGAGAGCGGGCGTCGGGGCCCGGGAGAGCGGGCGTCGGGGCCCGGGGGTCGGGGCCAGGGAGACCGGGGGTCCGGGCCCGGGAGACCGGGGGTCGGGGCCCGGGAGACCGGGGGTCGGGGCCCGGGAGACCGGGGGTCGGGGCCCGGGAGACCGGGGGTCGGGGCCCGGGAGACCGGGGGTCGGGGCCCGGGAGACCGGGGGTCGGGGCCCGGGAGACCGGGGGTCGGGGCCCGGGAGAGCGGGGGTCGGGGCCCGGGAGAGCGGGGGTCGGGGCCCGGGAGAGCGGGGGTCGGGGCCCGGGAGAGCGGGGGTCGGGGCCCGGGAGAGCGGGGGTCGGGGCCCGGGAGAGCGGGGGTCGGGGCCCGGGAGAGCGGGGGTCGGGGCCCGGAAGAACGGGGGTCGGGGCCAGGGAGACCGGGGGTCGGGGCCAGGGAGACCGGGGGTCGGGGCCCGGGACCCGGAGCCCGGGGGAAGGGGTCGAAGGAGCAGGGGTGGGGGCCCGGGGGAGCAGGGGTGGGGGCCCGGGGGAGCAGGGGTGGGGGCCCAGGGGAGCAGGGGTGGGGGCCCGGGGGAGCAGGGGTGGGGGCCCGGGGGAGCAGGGGTGGGGGCCCGGGGGAGCAGGGGTGGGGGCCCGGGGGAGCAGGGGTGGGGGCCCGGGGGAGCAGGGGTGGGGGCCCGGGGGAGCAGGGGTGGGGGCCCGGGGGAGCAGGGGTCGGGGCCCGGGGGAGCAGGGGTCGGGGCCCGGGGGAGCAGGGGTCGGGGCCCGGGGGAGCAGGGGTCGGGGCCCGGGGGAGCAGGGGTCGGGGCCCGGGGGAGCAGGGGTCGGGGCCCGGGGGAGCAGGGGTCGGGGCCCGGGGGAGCGGGGGTCGGGGCCCGGGAGAGCGGGGGTCGGGGCCCGGGAGAGCGGGGGTCGGGGCCCGGGAGACCGGGGGTCGGGGCCCGGGAGACCGGGGGTCGGGGCCAGGGAGACCGGGGGTCGGGGCCCGGGACCCGGAGCCCGGGAGAGCAGGGGTCGGGGCCCGGGAGACCAGGGGTCGGGGCCCGGGACCCGGGAGAGCAGGGGTCGGGGCCCGGGAGAGCAGGGGTGGGGGCCCGGGAGAGCAGGGGTGGGGGCCCGGGGGAGCAGGGGTCGGGGCCCGGGGGAGCAGGGGTCGGGGCCCGGGGGAGCAGGGGTCGGGGCCCGGGGGAGCAGGGGTCGGGGCCCGGGGGAGCAGGGGTCGGGGCCCGGGGGAGCAGGGGTCGGGGCCAGGGAGAGCGGGCGTCGGGGCCCGGGAGAGCGGGCGTCGGGGCCCGGGGGTCGGGGCCAGGGAGACCGGGGGTCCGGGCCCGGGAGACCGGGGGTCGGGGCCCGGGAGACCGGGGGTCGGGGCCCGGGAGACCGGGGGTCGGGGCCCGGGAGAGCGGGGGTCGGGGCCCGGGAGAGCGGGGGTCGGGGCCCGGGAGAGCGGGGGTCGGGGCCCGGGAGAGCGGGGGTCGGGGCCCGGGAGAGCGGGGGTCGGGGCCCGGAAGAACGGGGGTCGGGGCCAGGGAGACCGGGGGTCGGGGCCAGGGAGACCGGGGGTCGGGGCCAGGGAGACCGGGGGTCGGGGCCCGGGACCCGGAGCCCGGGGGAAGGGGTCGATGGAGCAGGGGTGGGGGCCCGGGGGAGCAGGGGTGGGGGCCCGGGGGAGCAGGGGTGGGGGCCCGGGGGAGCAGGGGTGGGGGCCCGGGGGAGCAGGGGTGGGGGCCCGGGGGAGCAGGGGTGGGGGCCCGGGGGAGCAGGGGTGGGGGCCCGGGGGAGCAGGGGTGGGGGCCCGGGGGAGCAGGGGTGGGGGCCCGGGGGAGCAGGGGTGGGGGCCCGGGGGAGCAGGGGTGGGGGCCCGGGGGAGCAGGGGTCGGGGCCCGGGGGAGCAGGGGTCGGGGCCCGGGGGAGCAGGGGTCGGGGCCCGGGGGAGCAGGGGTCGGGGCCCGGGGGAGCAGGGGTCGGGGCCCGGGGGAGCAGGGGTCGGGGCCCGGGGGAGCAGGGGTCGGGGCCCGGGGGAGCAGGGGTCGGGGCCCGGGGGAGCAGGGGTCGGGGCCCGGGAGAGCGGGGGTCGGGGCCCGGGAGAGCGGGGGTCGGGGCCCGGGAGACCGGGGGTCGGGGCCCGGGAGACCGGGGGTCGGGGCCCGGGAGACCGGGGGTCGGGGCCCGTGGCCCGGGAGACCGGGGGTCGGGGCCCGTGGCCCGTGGCCCGGGAGACCGGGGGTCGGGGCCCGTGGCCCGTGGCCCGGGAGACCGGGGGTCGGGGCCCGTGGCCCGGGAGACCGGGGGTCGGGGCCCGTGGCCCGGGAGACCGGGGGTCGGGGCCCGGGTTACCGGGGGTCGGGGCCCGGGACCCGGGAGAGCAGGGGTCGGGGCCCGGGACCTGGGAGAGCAGGGGTCGGGGCCCGGGGGAGCAGGGGTCGGGGCCCGGGAGAGCAGGGGTCGGGGCCCGGGGGAGCAGGGGTCGGGGCCCGGGGGAGCAGGGGTCGGGGCCCGGGGGAGCAGGGGTCGGGGCCCGGGGGAGCAGGGGTCGGGGCCAGGGAGAGCGGGCGTCGGGGCCCGGGAGAGCGGGCGTCGGGGCCCGGGAGACCGGGGGTCGGGGCCCGGGAGACCGGGGGTCGGGGCCCGGGAGAGCGGGGGTCGGGGCCCGGGAGAGCGGGGGTCGGGGCCCGGGAGAGCGGGGGTCGGGGCCGGGAGAGCGGGGGTCGGGGCCCGGAAGAACGGGGGGTCGGGGCCAGGGAGACCGGGGGTCGGGGCCAGGGAGACCGGGGGTCGGGGCCCGGGACCCGGAGCCCGGGGGAAGGGGTCGAAGGAGCAGGGGTGGGGGCCCGGGGGAGCAGGGGTGGGGGCCCGGGGGAGCAGGGGTGGGGGCCCGGGGGAGCAGGGGTGGGGGCCCGGGGGAGCAGGGGTGGGGGCCCGGGGGAGCAGGGGTGGGGGCCCGGGGGAGCAGGGGTGGGGGCCCGGGGGAGCAGGGGTGGGGGCCCCGGGGGAGCAGGGGTGGGGGCCCGGGGGAGCAGGGGTCGGGGCCCGGGGGAGCAGGGGTCGGGGCCCGGGGGAGCAGGGGTCGGGGCCCGGGGGAGCAGGGGTCGGGGCCCGGGGGAGCAGGGGTCGGGGCCCGGGGGAGCAGGGGTCGGGGCCCGGGGGAGCAGGGGTCGGGGCCCGG
>NC_091997.1:37058765-37138194 GCF_044704955.1 Pristiophorus japonicus
TGGGGGAAAGAGGGGGACGGGGGGGAAAGAGGGGGACGGGGGGGGATAGAGGGGGACGGGGGGGATAGAGGGGGACGGGGGGGAAGAGGGGGACGGGGGGGAAGAGGGGGACGGGGGGGAAGAGGGGGACGGGGGGGAAGAGGGGGACGGGGGGAAGAGGGGGACGGGGGGGGAAGAGGGGGGGGAAGAGGGGGGGGAAAGAGGGGGGGGAAAGAGGGGGACGGGGGGAAGAGGGACGGGTGGGAAAGAGGGGGACGGGGGGGGGAGAGGGGGACGGGGGGGAAGAGGGGGGGGGAAAGAGGGGGACGGGGTGGGAAAGAGGGGGACGGGGGGGAGAGGGGTAACGGGGGGGGGGAGAGGGGTAACGGGGGGGAGAGGGGTAACGGGGGGGGAGAGGGGTAACGGGGGGGGGAAGAGGGGTAACGGGGGGGGAAGAGGGGTAACTGGGGGGAAGAGGGGTAACAGGGGGGGGGAAGAGGGGGACGGGGGGGGAAAGAGGGGGACGGGGGGGGGAAGAGGGGGGACGGGGGGGGAAGAGTGGGACGGGGGGGGGAAGAGGGGGACGAGGGGAAGAGGGGGACGGAGGGGAAAGAGGGGACGGGGGAGGGGTAACGGGGGGGGAAGAGGGGTAACGGGGGGAAGAGGGGTAACGGGGGGGAAGAGGGGTAACGGGGGGAGAGGGGTAATGGGGGGAGAGGGGTAACGGGGGGGGAAGAGGGGTAACGGGGGGGAAGAGGGGTAACGGGGGGGGAAGAGGGGTAACGGGGGGGAGAGGGGTAACAGGGGGGGAGAGGGGTAACGGGGGGGGAAGAGGGGTAACGGGGGGGAAGAGGGGTAACGGGGGGGAAGAGGGGTAACGGGGGGGAAGAGGGGTAACGGGGGGGGGAAGAGGGGTAACGGGGGTGGTGAAAGAGGGGGAGGGGGAAGAGGGGGACGGGGGGGGGGAGAGGGGGACGGGGGGGAGAGGGGGACGGGGGGGGGAGAGGGGGACGGGGGGAGAGATGGGGAGGGGGACGGGGGGGGAGAGGGGACGGGGGAGAGGGGGACGGGGGTAAGAGACTCACCGGACACAGCACAGGTAGACGGAGTAAAGCATCACGGCCGAAGCACAGAAATAATCCATTTTCTGCAAAATGAAAATGACAATAAATGCCACATTGCCGGTGGGTGTAAAACCACGACTGTTGGGTCAGGCTGGGTCCGCAGCCCCGCCGATCGGGATACTCACCTCTGTCAGTGCGGTGTCGCGTGTGTGGAACACGGTGGACCAAACCCAGGCATTGAGGCTAACCTACAGGGAGAGAGAGGCTGCCGATCACTTAAAATATCAGTCACATCAAAGAGCCCAGCTTTCAGCCCTGTCGCTCAGCCCTGTCGCTCAGCCCTGAGGTCAGTGTCGGGAGTTTGAACACAACGCATCGCAGGCACAATGCGAGACTGTGCGTCCGACTTGAGCTAACACCAGCGTGATGAGCGGTGCGAGGACAGGCTGGAGATAACCAGAACACACCGTGCAGTGACTAGCACTCAGCCCTGCCTCAGCAGACTCCAATTCCATTATGGGAGAACGACATTACACTCTGACTGTCAATGGGTAGGGATGGGATCAGCACAAGCCTCTTCATGGAATGATACAGCACAGAACGAGCTATCCAATTCGACCCACTCCCCTGCTCTTCCCCGTAGCTCTGCAAGTTTCCCATCTCAAATCCAATTCCCTTTTGAAAGTTATTATCGAATCTGCTCCCACCGTCCTTTCAGGCAGCGCGTTCCTGATCACAACAACTCACTGCGTAAAAAAATGTTTCCTCATCTCCCCCTCTGGTTCTTTTGCCAATCACCTTAAATCTGTGTCCCTCCGGTTACAGACTCTCCTGCCTCTGGGAACAATGTCTCCTTATTTACTCAATCAAAACCCCTCATGATTTTGAACACCTCGATTAAATCTCTCCTCAACCTTCTCTGCTCCAAGGAGAACAGCCCCAGCTTCTCCAGTCTCTCCACGTAACGGAAGTCCCTTGTCCCTGGAACCATTCTGGTAAATCCCCTCTGCACCCTCTCCAAGGTCTTGACAACTTTCGTAAAATACGGGGGCCAGAATTGGCCACAATACTCCAGCTGGGGTGGTTTATAAAGGTTTTGCACAACTTCCTCTAAAGACTCTTAGTTTTAGTTTGAGTTGGATAGATAAGGGGGAACCAGTGGATATGGTGTATTTGGATTTTCAAAAAGTATTGGATAAGGTACCTCAAAAGAGGGTATTGCACAAAGTTAGGGCTCTTGGATTGGGGGTAATATATTAGCATGAATTGAGGATTGGTTAATGGACAGAAAACAGAGAGTAGGAATAAACGGGTTGGCAGGCTGTAACTAGTGGGGTGCCGCAAGGATCTGTGCTGGGGCTTCAGCTGTTCACAATCTATAACAATAGCTTAGATGAAGGGACCGAGTGTAATGTATCCAAGTTTGATGACAATACAAAGCTAGGTGGGAAAGTAAGTTGTGAGGAGGATGCAAAGAGGCTGCAGGGGATATAGACAGGTTAAATAAGTGGGCAAGAACATGGCAGATAGAATGGAATGTGAGGAAGTGTGAAATGATCCACTTTGGTAAGAAAAATAGAAAAGCAGAATTTTTTTTTTTAAATAGTGAGAGATTGGGAAATGTCGGTGTTCAGAGGGACCTGGGTGTCCTTGTACACGAATCACTGAAAGTTAACATGCAGGTACAGCAAGCAATTAGGAAAGCAAATGGTATTTAAGCTTTTAGTACAAAAGGATTGGAGTAGAATGATAGAACGGTTCTAGCCACGTGCAAATTGGTGCTGGGAGAAGCTGATTAGGGAAGTGAACACGTGGCTGAAGGAGTGGTGTGGGAAAGAGGGGTTCCATTTGTATTGGGACAGGAAGGAACATAGAAACATAGAAAATAGGTGCAGGAGTAGGCCATTCGGCCCTTCGAGCCTGCACCACCATTCAACATGATCATGGCTGATCATGCAACTTCAATACCCCACTCCTGCTTTCTCTTCATACCCCCTGATCCCTTTGACCATAAGGGCCACATCTAACTCCCTTTTGAATATGTCCAACGAACTGGCCTCAACAACTTTCTGCGGTAGAGAATTCCACAGGTTCACAATTCTCTGGGTGAAAAAGTTTCTCCTCATCTCGGTCCTAAATGGCTTACTCCTTATCCTTAGACTGTGACCCCCCTGGTTCTGGACTTCCCCAAAATCAGGAACATTCTTCCTGCATCTAACCTGTCCATTCCCGTCAGAATTTTATATGTTTCTATTAGATCCCCTCTCAATCTTCTAAATTCCAGTGAGTATAAGCCTAGTCAATCCAGTCTTTCTTCATATGTCAGTCCTGCCATCCCAGGAATTAGTCTGATGAACCTTCGCTGCACTCCCTCAATAGCAAGAATGTCCTTCCTCAGATTAGGAGACCAAAACTGAACACAATATTCCAGGTGAGGTCTCACCAAGGCCCTGCACAACTGCAGTAAGACCTCCCTGCTCCTATACTCCCCTCGCTATGAAGGCCAACATGCCATTTGCTTTCTTTACTGCCTGCTTCTTTACTGTTTGTCTACCTTCAGTGACTGATGTACCAGTACCGTTGGGACGGGCTCTACCTGAACCAGGCTGGGACCAGGTCCTAGCGGAAAGGATAAAGGGTGGTCACCAGGACTTCAAACTAGTAAATGGGGTTGGGGGGGGGGGGGGGGGGCTCAGGTGGAACTTGTAGTAAAAATAGTTTAAAAACAAACGCAAGGGAAGAGAGTAGAGTAACACCAGAAATTGCGCTTTGGGCACTAGAGGTAAGGGGAAAACTAAAAGATGGAAAGTGATTAAACCAGGAGAGAGAAATAAGAAACATGTGAGTAAAGCAGCAGAGCTGAAGCATAGGCTTGGGTGTGTGGTCCCAAATAAGCGTTCTTTATACAAACGCAAAGTGTAAGGAATACATTGAATGAACTGCAGGCACAAATTCAACTTGGAGGGTGTGACATGGCAGCCATTGCTGAGACATTGCTGCAAGTCAGGACTGGGAACTAAATATACCCGGTTATAAGGTCAACGGGACAGATAGGGAAACTGGCAGAGTGGGAGGGGTAGCCTTAGTGATTAAAGATAAAATCACTTCAGTGATTATATCCTCTCTTAACAGAGGGAAGCAGCCAATGGAGACTTTATGGGTTGTATTAAGAAATAGGAAAGGATTTAAGGCTGTAGTGGGAGTTGTGTATAGGCCCCCTGGTAGCAGCTGTGAAGTGTTAGATTGTATACATGCAGGGATTGGACAAGCATGTAATAAAGGCAGAGTGGGTTTAATGGGGCATTTTAACTTTCATATAGATTGGGAAAAGCAGAATAGCATCTGTCAGAAAGGTAGGGAATTTCTTGAGTGTGTCCCAGATAGCTTACAACAATATGTCCCAGAACAACAAGGGGACAAGCCATATTAGATTTAGTAATGAGCCAGATTTAGTTATTAACCTAACTGTGCGTGAACATTTATCCAATAGCGATCATAACATTATCAAGTTTAATGTAGTGTTTGACGGGAGAAACGTGAAACAGTGACTAAGATTCTAGATTTGGGTAAAGCTGACTTCAGCAGGATGAGGCAGAGACTGCCCACAGTAAACTGGGCAAACCTGTTCATGGGTAAAACGGCAGAAGATCAGTGGGAGGTGTTCAAAGAATAATTGAAGGTGATACAGAACCAGTTTATCCCTGAGGGCCAAGAGCTCCACTGGCCCAAAAACCAGCCATGGACGGCCAGAGAGGTGAGGGACAGCATCAACTGAAGGGCAAAGGGCAGACAAATCCCCCCAAAACACCGATCCTGGCCAATGGGAAAGATACAAAGGGGCAGCACAGGGTCACAGAACAGATAGCGAGAGCTACAAAAAGGGAATATGTAAAGAAACTCGCGAGGGATATCAAAATCAACACACATTTTTTTTACAATTATATTAGGAAAGAGGCTAGTCAAGAGTAACACGGGCCCCTTAAACACAAAGTGGTGAGAGTATCGATGATAAGAAGGAAACAGTGGACATGTTGCATAATTACTTTGCGCCAGTATTTACAGTCAAGGAACAGGATAGCATGCTGGAAATCCAAAGGAAACTAAATCAGGGACTTAATAAAATGAACCCAAGTAAAATAACAGTAATGAAGATGATAATGGCACTAAAGAGTGACAGATCCCCAGGGCCAGATGGCTTCCACCCAGGGTTTAAAGGAAGTCGGTGAGTACATTGCAGACGCACTGACTATAATCTTCCAAAGTTCTCTAGACTCAGGAACCGCCCCTTTAGATTGGAAAATTGTGCATGTACTCTGCTTTTAAAAATGGTGTGAGGGGGAACCAGGGAATTATGGACCAGTTAGCTTAACATCTGTTGTCGGAAAGTGATTGAACACCTCGAAAACTTTCAGTTGATCAGAGAGAGCCAGCATGGATTTGTGAAAGGTCATGCCTGACAAACCTGATTGCATTTTTTGAGGAGGTGACTAAAGTAGTGGACAGGGGAATGTCTATGGTGGTTATTTATATGGACTTCCAGAAGGCCTTTGATAAAGTCCCAGGTAGAAGCCCATGGAATTGAGGGCCAATGAATGACCTAGTTAGGCAATTGGCTGAGTGGCAGGAGACAGAGAGTAGGGATAATGGGCAGGTACCCGAATTGGCAGGAGGTGACTGGTGGTGTCCCGCAGGGATCTGTGTTGGGGCCACAACTATTCAGAGTATTTATTCATGACTTAGATGATGGCATAGAAAGTCTCATATCCAAATTTCCCAAGACACAAAAATAGGCAGTACTGTAGGCAGTGTAGATGGAATCACAAAATGACGAAGGGATATCGACAGATTTAGTGAATGAGCAAAACTGTGGCAAATGGATTTCAATGTAGGTAAATGTTTCAGGTCCACTTTCGACCTAAAAAGGAGAGAACAGGATACTTTCTAAATGCTGCAAGGCTAAAAACAGTGGAGGTCCACAGAGAATCAGGGGTCCAGGTACATAGATCATTAAAATGGCATGAACAGGTACAGAAAATAATCAAAAAGGCTAATGGAATGCTGGCCTTTATATCCAGAGGACTAGAATACAAGGGGGTAGAAGTTATGCTGCAGCCATACAAAGCCCTGGTTAGACCACACCTGGAGCACTGTGAGCAGTTCTGAGCACCACACCTTAGGCCACACCTGGAGTACTGTGAGCAGTGCTGGGCACCACATCTTAGGGAGGATATATCGGCCTTGGAGGGAATGTAGCGTAGGTTTACCAGAACGATACCGGGGTGCCGCAGGGATCAGGGCTGGGACCCCAACTATTTACAATCTATATTAACAACTTGGATGAAGGGACCGAGTGTAACGTAGACAAGTTTGCTGATGATACAAAGATGGGAGGAAAAACAATGTGTGAGGAGGACACAAAAAATCCTGCAAAAGGACATAGACAGGCTAAGTGAATGGGCAAAAATTTGGCAGATGGAGTATAATGTTGGAAAGTGTGAGGTTATGCACTTTGGCAGAAAAATCAAAGAGCAAGTTATTATTTAAATGGAGAAAAATTGCAAAATGCTGCAGGACCTAGGGGTCCTGGTGCATGAAACACAAAAGGTTAGTATGCAGGTATAGCAAGTGATCAGGAAGACAAATGGAATCTTGGTGTTTATTGCAAAGGGGATGGAGTATAAAAGTAGGGAAGTCTTGCTACAGTTATACAGGGTAATGGTGAGGCCACACCTAGAATACTGCGTGCAGTTTTGGTTTCTATATTTAAAAAAAGATGTACTTGCTTTGGAGGCAGTTCAGAGAAGGTTCATTCGGTTGATTCCGGAGATGAGGGGGTTGACTTATGAGGAAAGGTTGAGGAGGTTGGGCCTCTACTCATTGGAATTCAGAAGAATGAGAGGCGATCTTATTGAAATGTATAAGATTATGAGGGGGCGTGACAAGGTGGATGCAGAGTGGATGTTTCCACTGATAGGGGAGACTAGAACTAGAGGGCATGATCTTAGAATAAGGGGCCACCCATTTAAAACTGAGATGAGAAGGAATTTCTTCTCTCAGAGGGTTGTAAATCTGTGGAATTCGCTGCCTCAGAGAGCTGTGGAAGCTGGGACATTGAATAAATTTAAGACAGAGACAGATAGTTTCTTAACAGATAAGGGGATAAAGGGTTATGGGGAGCGGGCAGGGAAGTGGAGCTGAGTCCCTGATCGGATCAGCTATGATCGTATTAAGTGGCGGAGCAGGCTCGAGGGGCCGTATGGCCTACTCCTGTTCCTATTTCATATGTTCTTATGTAAGATATTAAGGGGAACTGATACGGTAGATAGAGAGAAACAATTTCTGCTGGTTGGGGAGACACTGGAGAGGGTGCAGAGAAGATTTACATGGATGGTACCAGAAATGTAAGAGTGTACCTCTCAGGGAAAGATGAACAAGCTGGGTCTCTTTTCTCTTGAAAAAAGGCGGCTAAGTGGTGACCTAATTGAGGTCTTTCAAATGATGAAAGGTTTTGATAGAGTGGATACGGAGAGAATGTTCCACTTGTGGGGAAGAGCGAATCTAGAGGCCACCAATATAAGATCGTCACCAATAAATCCAGAATTCAGAAGAAACTTCTTTACCCAGAGAGTGGTGAGAATGTGGAACTCGCTGCCACAGGGAGTGGTTGAAGCGAATAGTATCGATGCATTTAAGGGGAGGCTAGACAAGCATATGGGGGAGAAAGGAATAGAGGGTTATGCTGATAGATTTAGATGAGGAAAGACGGGAGGAGGCTCGAGTGGAGCATAAACGCCGGCATGGACTGGTTGGGCTGAATGGCCTGTTTCTGAGCCGTATATCCGATGTAATATTGCCTCTCTTCATTCTTCCTACCAAAATTTATCACTTCGCACTTTTCTGTGTTAAATTTCATCTGCCACGTGTCCACCCATTCCACTAGCCTGTCCTATGTCCTCTTGAAGTCTTACTGCAACTATATAGGGCATTGGTGAGACCACACCTGAGGTATTGTGTACAGTTTTGGTCTCTTTATCCAAGGAAGGATATACTTACCTTAGAGGGAATGCAACATAGGTTCACCAGACTGATTCCTGGAATGGGGGGGGGGGAATTGTCCGATGAGGAGAGATTGAGCAGACTGGGCCGATATTCCCCAGAGTTTAGAAGAATGAGAGGTGATCCCATTGAAATGTTAAAATTCTTAAGCGGCTTGACTGGGTAGATACTGGGAAAATCATTCCCCTGGCTGGAGAATCTATAACTAGGGGTCAGTCTCAGAATAGAGGGTCAGCCATTTAGGACTGAGATGAGGAAAAGTTTCTTCACTCAGAGGGTTATGAATCTTTGGAATTCTCTACCCCAGAGGGCTGTGGATGCTCAGTCGTTGAATATATTCAAGACAGAGATCGATAAATGTTGGATATTAAGGGAATTAAGGGATATGGGGATAGTGCGGGAAAGTGGAGTTGAGGTCGAAGATCAGCCATGATCTTATTAAATGATGGAGCAGGCTCGAGGGGCCAAATTGCCTACTCCTGCTCCTAATTCTTATCTTTTTTCACGAGGAGGAGCCAATAGAAATCTAATTGTCCCCTTCGTGCAGTCGCTTAAGGAATGATCGATGGAGTGATTCAACACACCCCTGCCCGCTCCCCTTCCCCACCTCCCGCACCCTCTCCCCATTCCCGTCCCGCCCGCACCCCACCCACCCTCTCCCTTTAACCCCCACCTGCTCCCCTTCCCCACCTCCCGTACCCTCTCCCCATTCCCCTCCCGCCCACCCTCTCCTTGTAGCCTCCACCAGCTCCCCTTCCCCACCTCCCGTGCCCCGCTCCCACCCTCTCCCCATTCCCCCCCCACCCGCCATCTCCCTCACCCGCCCACTCCCCCACCACCCTCTCCCCATCCTCACAGGCATTAGAATAAGCCTTGGACGAGGGTGGGATAAATCGGCCAGAGTTCCCGCTCCTGATTCCTGCTAGAACCTGTGTGGACACAGGGTGAGACCAGGATCAGGCTCGGGCCGATGCCCCCCTAGCACGGTGTGTGAATAGCCCGACAATACTCAGCATTCCCAGGGATCGCTGAGAGGTTTGAAAGGCAATGCCGGAGGGTGCAGGGCAGGCAGGCAGTTACGATCCTGACAGTGGGGGTGGAACACTGAACAAGCCCAGAGACACCACGGCTTTACAAATAACTGGGTTTATAGATGCCACCACGGGAGAGCAGAGCAGAGACAAGTGTTGGGGTTACCATGGCGAAAGAGATGCAGGTTTGGTACATCGGAGACTCGATAGGCACAGCTGCCCGGTATCGGCCCAACATTGCAAAGTTGGCCAGTCCGTTCAGCACTGAGGCAATGGCCGAAGCAGGCTCCTGGAAGAAGAGGAATCGGTAGAAGGGCCACTGCAAGAGGAAATGCAAACACAGGCACTGGTCAAAGCACAGAGAGCGCCCGGCATCCCAAGCCTCCCCTCCTCTCTCATTCATCCTGTCCACCCCCTCCTACTCACTCGCCTCCCGACTGTTCCCTCCCTCCATTCCCTTCCGACCCACCAATGCCCTCACCCCCAATTCTCCTCTCCCCAAGGTGGGGTCTCGGCAAGGGAATTTCAGGCTCCCCATTCGTTCCCTGCTGTCAAATCAGAGCCCCAGCCAATGAAAGTGCTGACAGCTGAAGCTGTCATCGATCACATGCCTGTCAGTCAGCGCCTCGCGGCAGCGACAACTTTACCTTGCCATGAAATTGAGGCACGTTGTGTCCTTCTTTAACGTACAGTCCCACTGTCGCCCACATACAGTTGTACTTACAGTCATCAGCACAGCTCCAGCCTGCCAACACAAACAGACACAAACAACGTCAAAGCTCAGACTGCTGACGGCAACTCATTCCGACAAAGCTTCATCGCTCGGAGGCAGCGCAGCATTAATGTGTTGGCCATTGCCCGAGAATAAGCCACACAAACCAGACGGGCGCAGGCTCCATCCCCAGCCTATGATGAGCGGGCTGATCTCAGATGGGCCGCGCTACCCCAGGAACTCAGGAAAGGAAATCCAACTGCTTCCTGTTCCTGATCAATTTCTACTCACTCCAACTGGACTGGAAAGGACGTGAACATCATGCACAGACGGAATAGAAACAGAAATTTACAGCGTAGGAGGAGGCCATCTCAGCCCATCGTGTCCATGCCGGCCGACAAAGAGCCCAACGGCCCTCGGTCAGCAACCCTGAAGGTTACATATAAACCTATGAACAATGGCGGAAAGGTAAAAAGCACCCAGCCCAACCAGTCTGCCTCACACAACTGCGACACCCCTTATACTGAAACATTCTATACTCCACCCCAACCGAAGCCATGTGATCTCCTGAGAGAGGCAAAAACCAGATAAAAACCCAGGCCAATTAGGGAAATAAAAATCTGTGAAAATTCCTCTCCGACCCATCAGGTGATCGAAACTAATCCACGAGATCACCCTGGCCGTATTAGATTCCATGATGTACTTACCATCGTGCCAGCTCTAGGTCCGTAACCCTGCAGGTTATGGCACTTCAAGTGCCCATCCAAGCACCTTTTAAATGTGGTGAGGGTTTCTGCATCCACCATCCTTCCAGGCAGTGAGATAGAAATCCCCACAACCCTCTACGTGAAGAAGCCCCCCTCAAATCCCCTCTGAACCTTCCACCAACTACCTTAAAACTATGCCCCCTCGTAATTGACCCCTCCACCAATGGAAATAGGTCCTTGCTATACACTATATCGAGGCCCCTCAAAATGTTATGTGCCTCAATAAGGTCTCCCCTCAGCCTCCCCTGTTCCAATGAGAAACATAGAAAGTAGGTGCAGGAGTAGGCCATTCGGCCCTTCGAGCCTGCACCACCATTCAATAAGATTATGGCTGATCATTCACCTCAGTACCCTTTCCTGCTTTCTCTCCATACCCCTTGATCCCTTTAGCAGTAAGGGCCATATCTAACTCCCCCTTGAATATATCCAACGAACTGGCATCAACAATACTCTGCGGTAGGGAACTCCACAGGTTAACAACTCCCTCCGAGTGAAGAAGTTTCTCCTCATCTCAGTTCTAAATGGCTTACCCCTTATCCTTAGACTGTGTCCTCTGGTTCTGGACTTCCCCAACATCGGGAACATTCTTCCTGTGTCTAACCTGTCCCGTCCCGTCAAAATTTTATCTGTTTCTATGAGATCCCCTCTCATCCTTCTAAACTCCAGTGAATAAAGGCCCAGTCGATCCAGTCTCTCCTCATATGTCAGTCTAGCCCTCCCTGGAATCAGTCTGGAGAACCTTCGCTGCACTCCCTCAATAGCAAGAATGTCTTTCCTCAGATTTGGAGACCAAAACTGAACACAATATTCCAGGTGAGGCCTCACCAAGGTCCTGTACAACTGTAGTAAGACCCCCCTGCTCCTATACTCATAACCCCTAGCTATGAAGGCCAACATACCATTTGCCTTCTTCACCCAGCTTATCCAATCTGTCCTCATAGCTAAGATTCTCCATTCCAGGCAGCATCCTCGTAAATCTCCTCTGCACCCTCTCCAGTGCAATCATGTCCTTCCTATAATACGGCGACCCGAACTGCACGCAGTATTCCAGCTGTGGCCTAACCAAAGTATTATACAATTTAAGCATAACCTCTCTGCTCTTGTATTCTATGCCTCGGCCAATAAAGGCAAGCATTCCGTATGCCTTCTTAACCACCTTATCCACCTGGCCTGCTTCTTTCAGGGATCTGTGGATAAACACTCCAAGGTCCTTCTGTTCATCTACACTATTAAGTGACCTACCATTTAATGTGTATACCCTTTCCTTATTAGCCCTCCCCAAGTGCATCACCTTACACTTCTGAATTAAATTCCATTTGCCACTACTCTGCCCACCTGACCAGTAGATTTATATCCTCCTGCAGTCCATGACTTTCCTCTTCATTATCAACCACACAGCCAATTTGAGTGTCATCTTCAAACTTCTTAATCATACCCCCTATATTCAAATCTAGATCATTGATGTATACCACAAAAAGCAAGGGACCCAGTACTGAGCCCTGCAGAACCCCAATGGAAACATCCTTCCAGTCACAAAAACTCTCATCAACCATTACCCTTTGCTTCCTACCTCCAAGCCAATTTTGGATCCAACTTGCCACTTTGCCCTGGATCTCATGGGCTTTTACCTTCATGACCAGTCTGCCATGTGGGACCTTATCAAAAGCTTTGCTAAAGTCAATATACACATCATACGCACTACCCTCATCGACCCTCCTGGTTACCTCCTCGAAAAATTCAATCGGGTTAGTCAAACACGACCTTCCCTTAACAAATCCGTGCTGACTGTCCCGGATTAATCCTTGCCTTTCCAAATGTAGATTTATCCTGTCTTTCAGGATTTTTTCCAATAATTTTCCCACCACTGAGGTTAGGCTGACAGGCCTGTAATTACTCGGCCTCTCCCTTTCTCCCTTCTTAAACAAGGGTACCACATTAGCAGTCCTCCAATCCTCCGGCACCATGCCTGAATCCAAAGAGGACTGGAAAATGATGGTCAAGGCCTCTGCTATTTTCTCTCTTGCTTTGGTCAACAGCCTGGGATGCACTTCATCCGGGTCTGGGGACTTATCCACTTTCAATGCTGCCAAACCCCCCAATACCTCCTCTTTCACTATGTCTATTTCGTCCAGAATTTCACACTCCTCCTCAATAGCAGTATCTACATTACCCCTTTCCTTTGTGAAAACAGACGCAAAGTATTAATTAAGAAGCATACCAACATCTTCCGCCTCCATACACAGATTACCCTCATGGTTTCTAATAGGCCCTACCCTTTCTTTAGTTACCCTCTTGCTCTTAATATATTTATAGAACATCTTTGGGTTTTCCTTGATTTTACTTGCCATGAATTTTTCATGCTCTGTCTTAGCATTCCAAATATCCTTCTTAATTTTACCTCTGAACTTTCTATATTCCTCCAGAGATTCTACAGTATTTAGCTGTCGGTATATGACATAAGCTTTCCTTTTTTTCTTTCTCCTCCCTTGTAAGTCCCAAATCATCAGGGGCTCTAGAATTGTTATTCCCACCCTCCAGACAGTCAGTGCCTGTGGAACCGTACCCGAGTGAGAGTCAGTGTGTGTGTGTGGGACCCGTACCCCAGTGAGAGTCAGTGTGTGTGGGACTGTACCCCAGTGAGAATCAGTGTGTGTGGGACCCGTACCCCAGTGAGAGTCAGTGTGTGTGGGACTGTACCCCAGTGAGAATCAGTGTGTGTGGGACGATACCCGTGTGAGAGTCAGTGTGTGTGGAACTGTAACCCAGTGAGAGTCAGTGTGTGTGGAACTGTACCCCAGTGAGAGTCAGTATGTGTGTAACCGTACCCCAGTGAGAGTCAGTGTGTGTGGGACTGTACCCCAGTGAGAGTCAGTGTGTGTGGGACTGTACCCCAGTGAGAGTCAGTGTGTGTGGGACTGTACCCCAGTGAGAGTCAGTGTGTGTGGGACTGTACCCCAGTGAGAGTCAGTGTGTGTAGAACTGCACCCCAGTGAGAGTCAGTATGTGTGGGACTGCACCCCAGTGAGAGTCAGTGTGTGTGGGACTGCACCCCAGTGAGAGTCAGTGTGTGTGGGACCCGTACCCCTGTGAGAGTCATTGTGCGTAGGATCCGTACCCTAGTGAGAGTCAGTGTGTGTGGAACAGTATCCAGGTGAGAGTCAGAGTTTGTAGAACTGCACCCCAGTGAGAGTCAGTGTGTGTGGGACCCGTACCCCAGTGAGAGTCAGTGTGTGTGGGACCCGTACCCCAGTGAGAGTCAGTGTGTGTGGAACTGTACCCCAGTGAGAGTCAGTGTGTGTGGAACTGTACCCCAGTGAGAGTCAGTGTGTGTGGAACTGTACCCCAGTGAGAGTCAGTGTGTGGGGACCCGTACCCCAGTGAGAAACATAGAAAATAGAAACATAGAAAATAGGTGCAGGAGTCGGCCATTCAGCCCTTCGAGCCTGCACCGCCATTCAATAAGATCATGGCTGATCATTCCCCTCAGTACCCCTTTCCTGCTTTCTCTCCATACCCCTTGATCTCTTTAGCCGTAAGGGCCATATCTAACTCTCCCTTGAATATATCCAATGAACTGGCATCAACAACTTTCTGCGGCAGGGAATTCCGCAGGTTAACAACTCTCTGAGTGAAGAAGTTTTTCCTCATCTCAGTCCTAAATGGCTTACCCCTTATCGTTAGACTATGGCCCTTGGTTCTGGACTTTCCCAACATCGGGAACATTCTTCCTGTATCTAACCTGTCCAGTCCCATCAGAATTTTATATGTTTCTATGAGATCCCCTCTCATCCTTCTAAACGCCAGTGAATATAGGCTCAGTCAATCCAGTCTCTCCTCATATGTCAGTCCTGCCACCCCGGGAATCAGTCTGGTGAACCTTCGCTGCACTCCCTCAATATCAAGAACGTCCTTCCTCAGGTTGGGAGACCAAAACTGAACACAATATTCCAGGTGCGGCCTCACCAAGGCCCTGTACAACTGCAGTGAGACCTCCCTGCTCCTCTACTCAAATCCCCTAGCTATGAAGGCCAACATGCCATTTGCCTTCTTCACCACCTGCTGTATCTGCATTCCAACTTTCAATGACTGATGAACCATGACACCCAGGTCGCGCTGCACCTCCCCTTTTCCTAATCTGCCGCTATTCAGATAATATTCTGCCTTCGTGTTTTTGCCCCCAAAGTGGATAACCTCACATTTATCCACATTATACTGCATTTGCCATGCGTTTACCCACTCACCTAACCTGTCCAAGTCACCCTGCAGCCTTTTAGCATCCTCCTCACAGCTCACACTGCCACCCAGCTTAGTGTCATCTGCAAACTTGGAGATATTACACTCAATTCCCTCATCCAAATCATTAACGTATATTGTTAATAGCTGGGGTCCCAGCACTGAGCCCTGCGGCACCCCATTAGTCACTGCCTGCCATTCTGAAAAAGACCCTTTTATCCCGATTCTCTGCTTCTTGTCTGCTGACCATAGAAACATAGAAACATAGAAAATAGGTGCAGGAGTAGGCCATTCGGCCCTTCTAGCCTGCACCGCCATTCAATGAGTTCATGGCTGAACATTCAACTTCAGTACCCCATTCCTGCTTTCTCGCCATACCCCTTGATCCCCCTAGCAGTAAGGACCTCATCTAACTCCTTTTTGAATATATTTAGTGAATTGGCCTCAACAACTTTCTGTGGTAGAGAATTCCACAGGTTCACCACTCTCTGGGTGAAGAAGTTCCTCCGCATCTCGGTCCTAAATGGCTTACCCCTTATCCTTAGACTGTGACCCCTGGTTCTGGACTTCCCCAACATTGGGAACATTCTTCCTGCATCTAACCTGTCTAACCCCGTCAGAATTTTATATGTTTCTATGAGGTCCCCTCTCATTCTTCTGAACTCCAGTGAATACAAGCCCAGTTGATCCAGTCTTTCTTGATAGGTCAGTCCCGCCATCCCGGGAATCAGTCTGGTGAACCTTCGCTGCACTCCCTCAATAGCAAGAATGTCCTTCCTCAGGTTAGGAGACCAAAACTGTACACAATACTCCAGGTGTGGCTTCACCAATGCCCTGTACAACTGTAGCAACACCTCCCTGCCCCTGTACTCAAATCCCCTTGCTATGAAGGCCAACATGCCATTTGCTTTCTTAACCGCCTGCTGCACCTGCATGCCAACCTTCAATGACTGATGTACCATGACACCCAGGTCTCTTTGCACCTCCCCTTTTCCTAATCTGTCACCATTCAGATAATAGTCTGTCTCTCTGTTTTTACCACCAAAGTGGATAACCTCACATTTATCCACATTATACTTCATCTGCCATGCATTTGCCCACTCACCTAACCTATCCAAGTCGCTCTGCAGCCTCACAGCATCCTCCTCGCAGCTCACACTGCCACCCAACTTAGTGTCATCCGCAAATTTGGAGATACTACATTTAATCCCCTCATCTAAATCATTAATGTACAGTGTAAACAGCTGGGGCCCCAGCACAGAACCTTGCGGTACCCCACTAGTCACTGCCTGCCATTCTGAAAAGTACCCATTTACTCCTACTCTTTGCTTCCTGTCTGACAACCAGTTCTCAATCCATGTCAGTACACTACCCCCAATCCCATGTGCTCTAACTTTGCACATCAATCTCTTGTGTGGGACCTTGTCGAACGCCTTCTGAAAGTCCAAATATACCACATCAACTGGTTCTCCCTTATCCACTCTACTGGAAACATCCTCAAAAAATTCCAGAAGATTTGTCAAGCATGATTTCCCTTTCACAAATCCATGCTGACTTGGACCTATCATGTCACCTCTTTCCAAATGCACTGCTATGACATCCTTAATAATTGATTCCATCATTTTACCCACTACCGATGTCAGGCTGACCGGTCTATAATTCCCTGTTTTCTCTCTCCCTCCTTTTTTAAAAAGTGGGGTTACATTGGCTACCCTCCACTCCATAGGAACTGATCCAGAGTCAATGGAATGTTGGAAAATGACTGTCAACGCATCCACTATTTCCAAGGCCACCTCCTTAAGTACTCTGGGATGCAGTCCATCAGGCCCTGGGGATTTATCGGCCTTCAATCCCATCAATTTCCCCAACACAATTTCCCGGCTAATAAGGATTTCCCTCAGTTCCTCCTCCTTACTAGACCCCCCGACCCCTTTTATAACTGGAAGGTTGTTCGTGTCCTCCTTCGTGAATACCGAACCAGTTCTCTATCCACGTCAGTACATTACCCCCAATACCATGTGCTTTAACGCTGCACACCAATCTCTTGTGTGGGACCTTGTCAAAAGCCAGAGAGTCAGTGTGTGTGGGACTGTACCTCAGCGAGAGTCAGTGTGTGTGGGACTGTACCTCAGCGAGAGTCAGTGTGTGTGGGACTGTACCTCAGCGAGAGTCAGTGTGTGTGGGACTGTACCTCAGCGAGAGTCAGTGTGTGTGGGACTGTACCTCAGCGAGAGTCAGTGTGTGTGGGACTGTACCTCAGCGAGAGTCAGTGTGTGTGGGACTGTACCTCAGCGAGAGTCAGTGTGTGTGGGACTGTACCTCAGCGAGAGTCAGTGTGTGTGGGACTGTACCTCAGTGAGAGTCAGTGTGTGTGGGACCCGAACCCCAGTGAGAGTCAGTGTGTGGGACTGTACCTCAGCGAGAGTCAGTGTGTGTGGGACTGTACCCCAGTGAGAGTCAGTGTGTGTGTGGGACTGTACCCCAGTGAGAGTCAGTGTGTGTGGGACCCGAACCCCAGTGAGAGTCAGTGTGTGTGGGACTGTACCCCAGTGAGTCAGTGTGTGTGGGACCTGAACCCCAGTGAGAGTCAGTGTGTGTGGGACTGTACCCCAGTGAGAGTCAGTGTGTGTGGGACCCGAACCCCAGTGAGAGTCAGTGTGTGGGACCCGAACCCCAGTGAGAGTCAGTGTGTGGGACCCGAACCCCAGTGGGAGTGAGTGTATGTGGGACTGTACCCCAGAGGTGAAGGATTAATGGTCACGGTGAAGGATTGGGGTGAGGTGTGAAGGGTCCCTCACCTGCCAGCAGCATGTGGAGAGGCTGCAGTTTGCGGAAGGCCCGGAGCCCGGCGCCAGTGCAGTTTTCCTGCTCGCACAGCCAGACGCAGTGGCGGTAATGGGGCTCGCGGTCCCCCTGGGAGCAGCGCACGGCCCGCAGCCCCACCACACAGCACAGGGCCAGGGCGGCGGCCCACATCCCGGAGCCCAGCTCCCGGCTCCCCGCGCGGCCTCAACCCGCAGCCCGGGGTCCGTATCAGCCCAGCGCGCCGGCCCCGCCCCCGTCCACCGCGCTGGCCCCGCCCCCGCCCCGGACCGGAAGTGAGTGCGGGCGGCGGGAGGATGCGGCTCGCGGGTCTGCTGCTGCTCAGCGCGCTGAGCTCCGCCCGGAGACCAGGTGAGAGCCCGCGGTCTTGGCCTGAGGGAAGGGAAGGGGAGCGGGGCTGAGGCTCGCGGCCTGGGCCCAGCCCGGGAGAGAGAGGCCTGAGGGCGCGGGGCCCGGCCCGGGAGAGGCGCTGCGGTCCCTCGATCTCCACGACCAACAATGTGAGAATGACCGGATCATCTGTCTAGTGACATTGATTGAGGGATAAATATTGGCCCCAGGACACCGGGGATAACTCCCCTGCTCTTCCAATAGTGCTATGGGATCTTTTACATCCACCCGAGGGGGCAGACGGGGCCTCGGTTTAACGTCACATTCGAAAGGGGCACCTCGGACAGTGCGGCGCTCCCTCATTCTAAGCTTTTGTGCTCACGTTTCTGGAGTGGTACTTGAACCCACGAACTTCAGACTCTGAGGCATCTTGGGGAAATACTATGGGGAAGAATGGAAGCTGAGCCAGTAAGGGAGATATTAGGCGGGGCGACCAAACACTTGGTCAAACAGGTGCATTGTAAGGAGAGGGGAGCGATGGAGAGGAATGCAGGGCCACCATGTTCAAAAGGTCAATACCTTGTTTGAAGGGGAGAGTGGGGAAGTTATAGGGCTGGAGGAGATTACAGAGATAGGGAAATGCAAGGGCGAAGGGCCATGGAGGGATTTGAAAATAAGGATGAGAATTTCAAATCCGAGGCGTTGATCAATAAAGAGCCAACATAGGTCAACGAGCACAGGGGTGATGGCTGAACGGGACGTGGTGCGAGTTCGGGCACAGGCAGCAGAGTTTTGGATGACTGGGAGACCAGCCCCGAGGGCATTAAATTAGTTAAGTCTCGAGGTAACGAAGGCACGGATGAGGGTTTCAGCAGCAGATGAGCTGAGGCAGGGATGGGCGATTTTACGGAGGTGAAAGTAGGTAGTCTTGGTGATGGAGTGGAGATGGGTCGGGAACTGAGCAGGGTTAAATAGGAAACTTTTTGTGATTATTGATACTTCGTGTACAGTTGAAGCTATAACGACCACTTCAGGACAGACATTGGGGTGTAACAGGCAGGTGGTCTCCCAACACAGACCCCAATCTTGATGCGCAGTGAGTCGAAGGGTTTGGAGGTGTATTTCTCCCGTGGCTGGTATGGGAATGTTTGTGCTAGTGATTGCAGGTGTGTGTTTTTGCACAGTTCAATGTCGCCAGAATAACCGTCTGTCATTTATTAACTGACGGTCTGATTACCCCATGAGTCTCAGTGATGTAAGTCAGTGTAAGGGTGGAGTGCGAGGGTTACTTGCAGTTTGCTGATTGCTCTTTGCACATGCAAATTACCTGTGACTTAGCATCGGCACACCAGGCCAGTTCACTGACTCTTGGGCAAAAGCCTGATACTCTGCTGCAGACACCATTAGACAGGAAGTCAACAGAATTTGGACAAGTGTTTGGGTGATGCAAGACTCAGGGTAAATGTCCTTGAAAAGTTAATTTTTAAATATTACAACAGCACTGGATAGATTGATGCACTTTGTGACGTTGGTGCCCCTGTGATTGAGCACAGCCTGGTCACTGAGGTATCTATCGTTCAATGTGTTCACAACTGGCCAGTGGTTGTGGGCAAAGCATGATGTCATTTTAGAAAGTGTTTTTCTCAAATCATCTCGCACACTGACAGTTTCTGACACCTGCGCAGGAGGGACTGGCTCCGATTCTGGGCCCTGCGCAAGAGGGACTGGCTCCGATCCTGGGCCCTGCGCGAGAGGGACTGGCTCCGATCCTAGGCCCTGTGCGAGAGGGACTGGCTCCGATCCTGGGCCCTGCGAGCGAGGGTCTGGCTCCGATCCTGGGCCCTGCGCGAGAGGGACTGGCCCCGATCCTGGGCCCTGAGAGCGAGGGTCTGGCTCCGATCCTGGGCCCTGCGCGAGAGGGACTGGCACCGATCCTGGGCCCTGCGAGCAAGGGTCTGGCCCCGGTCCTGAGCCCGGCATAAAAGGAACTCAGTAGACCAGGCCAGGGAGGCAGCTGTCTAACTCCAGCAGGAGGTACAGATCCTGTTTTTCCTGAGTCTGTTTGTTGGGCCCCAGTGACATTTCCAGATTTCCAGAGGGTGGTAAGGGCAGAGTCCCGGTTGTGTTTGACGATCGCTCTGACTCCACATCACTCCCAGCTCAAACTGCGTCTCGATCTCGTCTGAGTGTGGGGAAAAAGTTTAAGATTAATGCTCAGTTCAAACTTTAGTTTAGTGAAGGAAGTGACTGTCTAAAATCACACGGCTGAACGAGCAGTTTCTGAATATAAATTCCCCGAACACTGACATGAGGGTAGCTTTTGTGCACTCATGGTTTTTTTGTGCTTGTTGGGCTGATGTTTAAGCGGCCACGTCGCATTTAGTGTGTTGGTAGGGTCAGGCTGTCGCCCAGTGCACTGAACTACTAATATTCAACGCATCTGCTGAGCGAGCATTTGCAGCGCGAGCTCGGACAGCTCTGGCTGAGTTCCAGTGTCTTTTGGTCAGGCAATGATGGGGCTTGGAGTCCCTGTGATAAGGGGGTGTGGGGCGGGGGAGCCAATCAGCCAGGGTTCCTGCCAGCTAATCTGTCACCCCGGCGAAGTGCCTGTGTGGTGGACAGGATTTAGGCTTGGCAGTGGTTCCCCACATGGCCGATTAGCCAGCTAACTCTGCCTAACTGCACACATGAAGAACGAAGAGGCTTTCGTTGAGATGTATTGGGCAAGCTTTGAATGTTTGGGATGCGGGAGAGCTGTGTGTGTGCTGTGCCTGAGCGACCCAGGATTCGAGGGCTGTGTCTGCTGTGCGTGATTGAGGGACAAGTGTGATCGGTCTCAGGCTGACGGGGTGTTCAGCGGGTCACCCGATCCCCAATACAGCAGCAGAAGAAGCTGCGATCCCTGTCGCAGAGGGAGATACAGGGAGAGAATGTGGAAATGTCATCAAGCTCTCCACCCCGATCCCTGGGGAACCCAGACCGAGGCAGCCGTTACTGTTCAGCTTTCACCCTGTGTGACACCACGAGTTGTGCTGTTTCTGGAGTGTGCCAGCTCTCGTTGAGGATTATCGAAGGCCACATACTCTCATCGATCTGGTTGAGCCTGTTTTTAATGAAGTTGTTTGTTCTGTGAAGCTCAGCGGGCTGCCTGTTTGTGTTGTTGTTGGTGCCGTGTGTAGCCCGGAGTCTGTCGGACTGGCTCATCTTGTTTCTCCGCTTCCCTGGAACACCTCTAACAATTAATCACAGTTGGTGCGAGAGGCACAATCTCGGTGGAAGGGTTAGGTGGTGTGTGTGCCTGCAGCAAGGGCCCTGTTTACATCTCTCTGTTTTACTAAAGGGCGTCTAGAGAGTTTAGTTATTCATAGTCAGGCTGTCTCGGGAACTTTGCACTTTGAACCCACCAGGAACACATGTCTCCTAATGATCCCACCCATTGGATATCCCTCCATGTTCAATGATCTCCTGATAGCATAATGGAGCCTGTTGCTCAGTTAAGTCCGTCTTGCTTTCCCATGGGACTCCACCCTCTGTGATTGCTCCACATTTCCATTCAGGGTGTGATTCAGAAGGGGCTTCTGATCCACTCCCGGCCCCCGCCCTTCCCTCTCTTTTCCACCCCAGCCTCGCCCCTCCTATGACGCCCTCTCTCTTCACTCTTTTCCCTCTTCCCCTGCCCCCAGCCCCACTGCCCACCTTCAATTGACAAGCTTTATACTGGACCTTGATGACTGGGGGGCAGTGCTCCTTCGTGGCAAACGAGCCAAAGGTGGGCAGAGGAAACGTTACAAGGACATCCTCAAAAGCCTCCCTGATAAAGTGCGACATCCCCACTGACACCTGGGAGTCCCTGGCCCTAGGTGGAGGAAGTGCATCCGGGAGGGCGCTGAGCACCTCGAGTCTCATCGCCGAGAGCATGCAGAAAGCGAGAGCATGCAGAAAGCAAGTGCAGGCAGCGGAAGGAGCGTGCGGCAAACCAGTCCCACCCACCCTTTCCCTTAACGGCTATCTGTCCCACCTGTGACAAGGACTGTGGCTCCCGTATTGGACTGTTCAGCCAGCTAAGGACTCGTGTTAAGAGTGGAAGCAAGTTTTCCTCGATTCCGAGGTACTGCCTATGATGATGGTGATACTGGACCAAAGCAGAATCACAACAGACTTGTACTGCCCCCGCCCATGTGCCCTGGGTTAATGGCCCCCTGCCTATGTACCCTGTGTTAATGGCCCCCTGCCCATGTACCCCAGGTTAATGCCCCCCGCGCCCATGTACCCCGGGTTAATGGCCCCCTCCCATGTACCCCGGGTTAATTCCCCCCCTGCCTACGTACCCCGGGTTAATGCCCCTCTGCCCATGTACCCCGGGTTAATGCCCCCCTGCCCATGTACCCCGGGTTAATGCCCCCCCGCCCATGTACCCCGGGTTAATGCCCCCCCCCGCCCATGTACCCCGGGTTAATGCCCCCCCCCCCCGCCCATGTACCCCGGGTTAATGCCCCCCCGCTCATGTACCCCGGGTTAATGCCCCCCCCGCCCATGCACCCCGGGTTAATGCCCCCCCGCCCATGTACCCCGGGTTAATGCCCCCCCGCTCATGTACCCCAGGTTAATGCCCCCCCCTGCCCATGCACCCCGGGTTAATGCCTCCCCCTCCCCACCCATGTACCCTGGGCTGATGCCCCCCGCCCATGTACCCCGGGTTAATGCCCCCCCGCCCATGTACCCCGGGTTAATGCCTCCCTCCCCACTCATGTACCCTGGGCTGATGCCCCCTGCCCATGTACCCCGGGTTAATGCTCCTCTGCTCCCAGATTTGAATATCTTGCCGGGGTGGCCTTTTCAGCAAAGATCCAATGCCACCAAGGGTCAGGAAGTGCTGAGGTGGAGTGGCGAAGGGTGGAGTGGGGGGGGGTTGGGAGGCGAAGGGTGGGGACGGTGGGGGGGTTTGGAGGCGAGCACCATTCTCCCACTGTGTTCACTAGTTTATTTGGAGGGTTTGCAGGGTGTGTCTGCCGATGTATTGGACCCCTGTGCCTTGCGCTGTTGGTGCTGAAAATGTCTTCTGGAGATTTGAGGTTCAGTATATAAACAGATAATGTCGCAGAGCGCCTCCCACTCAGGGTTATTGCCTCACAGCCAGGCTCTGTCTCACTCATTCCTCCCTGGTGCTGTTTACCTGCCGAGTTTCGGGAAGAGTAACATAATCCCTCCTGTTCATCAGAACAAGTGACGTCTGAGATTTCTGCACAACACGAGCCAAAAGTGCCTGCAGTTACAGGAGCCACTCCCAGAACCATCCAAGTCCAGCCCACCTTCAACAACAGGCACGCACCTAACGTACAGATCACTCGTGGTGTACGGTGCAGGGACGGGCACTGTCCTGGCATTAACCTGGGGGTACATGGGTGGGGGGGGCATTAACTCGGGGTACATGGGCACGGGGGCATTAACCCGGGGTACATGAGCAGGGGGGCATTAACCCGGGGTACATGGGCAGGGGGGCATTAACCAGGAGTACATGGGCAGGGGCATTAACCCGGAGTACATGGGCAAGGGAGGAGGGGGGTGGAGAGAGAGGACGTGATGAGTGGGGCGGGGGCTGTGAGTGAGGCCTGCGAGGGGAGGGAGAGGCAGGGGCTGTGAGTGAGGCCTGTGGGGGGAGGGAGGGGCGTGGGCTGTGAGTGAGGCCTGTGGGGGGAGGGAGGGGCGGGGACTGTGAGTGAGGCCTGTGGGGGGAAGGGAGGGGCGGGGGCTGAGAGTGAGGCCTGTCGTCTAATAACTGAAGACAAATGTAGCTGCGGGACTGAAAAGGTTAAACTCCAATCAGTAAAGCTCTGGTGTTTGGGCTTGCTGGTGTGATTGAGTTTTACGGGGGTTGCAAGGTTGAGGATGTCGGAGTCTGTGAAACAGGAAGGTCTGCTTTCTGCATTTGCATAGATTCAGGTGTTGGATGTTCTGATTTCTGCAGTTGTAAAACAAGGCACTGCATTGGCCTGAGTGACTCCTGCAGTTTGCACGCCGCACTGTGCTTTCCTTCTCGAAAGGTGCTATATCAATGCAATTTGTTGGAAATGCTGCCACGCATAGCCGTTCTGGTTGTGAGGATTCTTGCTGATGGACACAGTGAAGTGAGGGGAATGTGACAATCCGCTGACCTCGGGAACAAAGCGCTGTAGAAGCTCGGGTGTTCCTGGCTGGATGATCAGCGGTTAAACCCCAGCAGTGTGTCTGTGGCTGAGTTCTCTGTGTTGGTGTACATGGGGAGTGTCCCTGTACAGAGAGCGTGTGCGCTCTATCTCGCATTCCGACTGTGTTCTCAGCCATTTGGTTTGGTGACCGATAAACATGGGAATGGTTTTGTGTGTGTCAGATGCCCGATTCAGCAGATATACCCCAGGAGAGTGTTTAGCGAAAGACGTAGAAACATAGAAAATAGGTGCAGGAGTAGGCCATTCGGCCCTTCGAGCCTGCACCACCATTCAATGAGTTCATGGCTGAACATGCAACTTCAGTACCCCATTCCTGCTTTCTCGCCAAACCCCTTGATCCCCCTAGTAGTAAGGACTACATCCTTTTTGAATATATTTAGTGAATTGGCCTCAACAACTTTCTGTGGTAGAGAATTCCACAGGTTCACCACTCTTTGGGTGAAGAAGTTTCTCCTCATCTCGGTCAGGAGATTAGCAACAGTAGTCTCGCACATCGGCATCACGCCTGCAAACTGAATACTGAAGAGTAGCCTGCGCCCAGTTTTAAATGCTCAGTCGATTCACTGTTTCCCGAAGTGGAAATAAGGGATGTGTGGAATAAAGGTACAGCAGTTATCATGGGTGACCTTAATCTACAGATTGATTGGGCTAACCTAACTGGTAGCAATACGGTGGAGGAGGATTTCCTGGCGTGTATTAAGGATGGTTTTCTAGATCAATATGTCGAGGAACCAACCAGAGAGCTGGCCATCCTGGACTGGGTGATCTGTAATGAGAAGGGACTAATTAGCAATCTTGTTGTGCGAGGCCCCTTGGGGAAGAGTGACCATAACATGGTAGAATTCTTTATTAGGATGGAGAGTGACACAGTTAATTCAGAAGCTAGGAACCTGAACTTAAGGAAAGGTAACTTCGATGGTTTGAGGCATGAATTGGCTAGAATAGACTGGCAAATGATACTTAAAGGGTTGACGGTGGATAGGCAATGGCAAGCATTTAAAGATCACATGGATGAACTTCAGCAATTGTGCATCCCTGTCTGGAGTAAAAATAAAACGGGGAAAGTGGCTCAACCGTGGCTAACAAGGGAAATTAAGGATGGTGTTAAATCCAAAGAAGAGGCATATAAATTGGCCAGAAAAAGCAGCAAACCTGAGGACTTGAAGAAATTTAGAATTCAGCAGAGGAGGACAAAGGGTTTAATTAAGAGGGGGAAAATAGAGTACGAGTAGAAGCTTGCCGGGAACATAAAAACTGACTGCAAAAGCTTCTATAGATATGTGAAGAGAAAAAGATTAGTGAAGACCAACGTAGGTCCCTTGCAGTCAGATTCAGGTGAATTTATAATGGGGAACAAAGAAATGGCAGATCAATTGAACAAATACTTTGGTTCTGTCTTCACGAAGAAAGACACAAATAACCTTCCGGAAGTACTAGGGGACTGAGGGTCTAGTGAGAAGGAGGAACTGAAGGATATCCTTATTAGTTGGGAAATTGATGGGATTGAAGGCCGATAATTCCCCGGGACCTGATGGTCTGCATCCCAGAGTATTAAGGAAGTGGCCCTAGAAATAGTGGATGCATTGGTGATCATTTTCCAACAGTCTATCGATTCTGGATCAGTTCCTATGGACTGGAGGGTAGCTAATGTAACACCACTTTTTTAAAAAGGGGGAAGAGAGAAAGCGGGTAATTATAGACCGGTTAGCCTGACATCAGTGGTGGGGAAAATGTTGGAATCAATTATTAAAGATTTAATAGCAGGTGCATTTGGAAAGCAGTGACAGGATTGGTCCAAGTCAGCATGGATTTATGAAAGGGAAATCATGCTTGACAAATCTTCTGGAATTTTTTGAGGATGTAACTAGTAGAGTGGACAAGGGAGAACCAGTGGATGTGGTGCATTTGGACTTTCAAAAGGCCTTTGACAAGGTCCCACACAAGAGATTAGTGTGCAAAATCAAAGCACATGGTATTGGGGGTAATGTACTGACGTGGATAGAGAACTGGTTGGCAGACAGGAAGCAGAGAGTCGGGATAAACGGGCCTTTTCAGAATGGCAGGCAGTGACTAGTGGAGTGTCGCAGGGCTCAGTGCTGGGACCCCAGCTCTTTACAATATATATTAATGATCTAGAGGATGGAATCAAGTGTAATATCTCCAAGTTTGCAGATGATACTAAACTGGGTGGCGGTGTGAGCTGTGAGGAGGACTCTTAAGAGGCTGCAGGGTAACTTGGACATGTTAGGTGTGTGGGCAAATGCATGGCAGATGCAGTATAATGTGGATAAATGTGAGGTTATCCACTTTGGGGGTAAAAACACGAAGGCAGAATATTATCTGAATGGCGGCAGAGGGGAGGTGCAGCGAGACCTGGGTGTCATGGTTCATCAGTCATTGAAAGTTGGCATGCAGGTACAGCAGGCGGTGAAGAAGGCAAATGGTATATTGGCCTTCATAGCTAGGGGATTTGAGTATAGGAGAAGGGAGGTCTTACTGCAGTTGTACAGGACCTTGGTGAGGCCTCATCTGGAATATTGTGTTCGGTTTTGGTCTCCTAATCTGAGGAAGGACGTTCTTGCTATTAAGGGAGTGCAGCGAAGGTTCACCAGACTGATTCCAGGGATGGCTGGACTGACATATGAGGAGAGACTGGATCAACTGGGCCTTTATACACTGGAGTTTAGAAGGATGAGAGCGGATCTCATAGAAACATATAAGATTCTGACGGGACTGGACAGGTTAGATGCAGGAAGAATGTTCCCAATGTTGGGGAAGTCCAGAACCAGGGGACACAGTCTTAGGATAAAGGGCAGGCCATTTAGGACTGAGATGAAGAGAAACTTCTTCACTCAGAGAGTTGTTAACCTGTGGAATTCCCTGCCGCAGAGAATTGTTGATGCCAGTTCATTGGATATATTCAAGAGGGAGTTAGCTATGGCCCTTACGGCTAAGGGGATCAAGGGGTATGGAGAGAAGGCAGGAAAGGGGTACTGAGGTGAATGATCAGCAATGATCTTATTGAATGGTGGTGCAGGCTCGAAGGGCCGAATGGCCTACTCCTGCACCTATTTTCTATGTTTCTATGGTGTGATCTGCTCCCAGTTCTTGCCTCCCGGGGGTGCTGATCCCTGTGATACAACTCTTCCCAGGACAAACATCAAACACTACATGGAAGCAGGCCATTTGGCTCAAATAATCCCAGTCACATTTATCCCCACGTTCCACGTCCCTCCATCCCCTTCTCCTTCGCCTCCCTCTCCAATCCAGTCCTGAATGTTGGCTGTTTCTGCCTCAGCCGCTAACCCCAGGTGTGAATTCCACGGCCTCAACTCTCTGTGAAGGAGTTTCTCCTGTCCTCTGTTCTAAATCTCTTACATTTAATCTTGTATCTCTGGCCCCTCGTTCCAGACCCTCAACCACTGGAAACAGTCGGCTTTGAGCTACCCTACCCCATTCTTGCATCATTTTAAACACTTCTATTTTATTGGCCTATAGTCTGTGTTGTTCTTATGAAAAAGTCTGTCTTCCAATTTGTATTTCCTCAGACCAGGCAGCATCCTCATGAATCTGCATTGCGCCCTCTCTAAAGCTACAATATCCTTAGTATAGTGTGGAGCCAAATACTGCATACACTACTCGAACTGAGAACTTAAGCTTTTAGATTGGATTATCATTACTTCTTGACTTTTATAGTCTACATCTCTTGATAGGAAATTTATAATTCTATTCGCTTTAATGTCCTGTGAACCTGCCCCCTAAATCTCTCTGCTCTCCCGCCCCCCCAGCACCGAGCCTACTCCCATTCACAGTATAACCACTGGTATTTTCTATGTTTCTATAGGAATGGGGTACTGAAGTTGAATGTTCAGCCATGAACTCATTGAATGGCGGTGCAGGCTAGAAGGGCCGAATGGCCTACTCCTGCACCTATTTTCTATGTTACTCTTTGTGCCAAAATGCATCACCTCACACTTACTGACATTTAATTCCATTTTTAGCCCTTTTCCCCAGTTATTAATATCTCTTAGCAGTTTCCTTTCGACTTGTAAAGAATTAACTATATCTCCTATTTGATCATCTATAACCTCCGACACCTCACCCTCTAGCCCTGTGTCCAAATCATCGATCTACACACTGGGCAGGAGTGGCCCAGAACTCAACCCTGTGGGACACCACTACCCACTTCCAACTGCTGAGTCCCTGCAGTGTGCGCGGAGAGGAGGGATTAGTGTCAACCTCCTCCTGGCACCAGCCTCGGTTCCTGGGAATGGTTTGTTCACCGCACGTACTGTGTCTCTTTGTCCGACTGCATTCCGAGTGAGTCAAAGTCTCCAAATTCCAATCTGAGGCTGGCCAGAATGACGACCCTGGGGGGGGATAGGATATAGTTCTGTATAAAGACAATTGAAGGAGGGAGTCACGGTGCAGGACTGCAGCCTACAGAAGGGTTAATAGATTCCTAGAATTCACAGAATGGTACAGCTCAGAAGAAGGCCATTTGGCCCATCGTACCGGCTCTATGAAAGAGCGATCCATTAAGTCTCCCTCCCTCACTCTTTCCCCATAGCCCTGCACATTTTTCTCCAAGTATTTATCCAAATCCCTTTTGAATGTTAGTATTGAATCTATTTCCACCGCCTGAAAGATCAAAAAGCAAAAGATAGAGAATTGGTAGCATTAGGTGGCGGTGATTGAGGAGGGACAAAGACAGAGTATAATGGGGCAGTTTGGAGAACAGGGTTTGGGTTGCCGAGTGAAATCTCCGTGCTCCCCCTCCCTCGGTGCTCTCTCTGAATTCACAGTGGAGTCAGCCTCTGTCGTCATGGGAACCCAGGCCCACAGTTTGGTGGGGGTGTTATCCAACAATGATGTACCTGTTTGCAAGCCAGCTTTCGATGAGTGCGGGTCTGGCGGTGTCAGTGATCCACCTCAGCCGACAGACCTTGGCAGGAATCTCCCTTTTTCAGTACATTCCTGACATACTCGACAAGCCTCTGTGATCAGAGCTGAGCTGGAGTCCCAGGGCACAGACAGTGTCAGCAGGGTGAACAAACTGTGATTAGGAGCCAGCACCCAGCCTGACTCCACCCCATCCAAGGTGCTCAGGCCAATTTTGCAGTGGCTGACCTAACTCAGCACAGACCAGATATCAAATCTAAGATCTCCCCGCTCCCCGGGGCTCAGTCCCACGCCGGGCCCCGCTCCCCGGGGCTCAGTCCCACGCCGGGCCCCGCTCCCCGGGGCTCAGTCCCACGCCGGGCCCCGCTCCCCGGGGCTCAGTCCCACGCCGGGCCCCGCTCCCCGAGGCTCAGTCCCACGCCGGGCCCCGCTCCCCGGGGCTCAGTCCCACGCCGGGCAGTCCCTTGCTCTGAACGTGGTGTGTAACACACTGGGAGCAATGCTCTCTCTGGGATACCCGTACCCAGGCAGGCCTTGGTTTGGTCGCCGTGGATCCGAAGATTTTCCGATCCCAGGCCGGGCAATGCTGCTGACACCTGTTGGTTTGGGATTGGTAGTCACAGGTGAGCGCAGCTGTTACGGACTCTCCCAGCTCAGTAAAAATAAACGGTTCCAGGCGAAGGGGAATCTCCCATCGTATCGGATTAACCCCCGATCACCCCACACCCACCCGTGTAAGTTTAGAGTGAGCAGGAGGGGTCGGTCCACCCAAAGACGGGCTGTGAGGGCTCAGTAACTCCAGGTGTCCTGCTGCACCATCTCAACACTCGCATTAAACTCCAAGTAACAACTTCAACATCTTTGTTTAATTAGTGGCGAGCATTTAATGCGTCAATTCAACCATTTCATGTTCAGAGGCTGTGCCTGCTGAATAAACAGTGACTGTACAGTTCCACAGTGAGTGACCCTTACCTTGAATAAACAGTGACTCTGTACAGTTAGTGAGTGACCCTTACCCTGAATAAACAGTGACTCTACAGTTACAGTGAGTGACCCATACCCTGAATAAACAGTGACTCTGAGCTTCACTGTGGCATTTGAAAGCATGGGCCTTACGCTTAACATCCGTAAGACAAAGGTCCTTCACCAGCCTGTCATCGCTGCACAGCATTGCCCTCCAATCATCAAGATCCACGGTGCGGCAACGTGGACCATTTCCCATACCTTGGGAACCTCTTATCAACAAAGGCAGACACTGATGTGGAAATTCAGCATCGCTTCCAGTGCGCCAGCGCAGCCTTCGACCGCCTGCGGAAAACTCATGGTCTACAGGGCTGTAGTAATACCCGCCCTCCTGTATGGGTTTGAGGAATGGACGATGTACAGAAGGCACCTTAAGTCACTGGAGATATATCACCAACAATGTCTCCGCAAGATCCTGCAAATCCCCTGGGAGGACAGGCGCACCAACATCAGCGTCCTCGACCAGGCCAACATCCCCAGTATTGAAGCACTGACCACACTCGATTAGCTTCGCTGGGCAGGCATGCCAGATACGAGACTCCCTAAGCAAATGCTTTATGTGGAGCTCCTTCATGGTAAACGAGCCAAAGGAGGACAACTCACTGCCTGAAATGGTGGTCGAGGTAGTGAGATCCAGACTCCCACTACCCACTGGATGAAGAAATGTCTCCTCATATCTCCTCTAAACCGCCCCACGATTACTTTAAATTACAAAAAATACCTGGATGTGCACTTGAAGTTCTGAAACCTACAGGGCTATGGACCGAGAGCTGGAAAGTGGGATTAGGCTGGATAGCTCTTTGCTGGCCGGCATGGACACGATGGACCGAAATGGCCTCCTTCCGTGCTGTAAATTTCTATGATTCTAATAACAGTGACACTCTACAGTTACATAGTGAGTGACCCTTCTCGTGCTGTAGTAGGATTTAGCACTCTGCTGTGTTTCTGCGGACTGGACGATAATTATGTTGGTGTGTTTGCTTCTTGTGGCAGTAATGCCATTCCGTGAATCACGTGTTGGGTTTTGCCTCAAAATATTTGCACCTCTGATGTCACTTGCTGCGCAGAGCAATGGGTGGAGAGCCCCCAGGAGATGGAGTGAGAGCACGGAGCCCAGAGCTGGAAACTAAGTTAATGGGTGGGAGCTGGGAGAGTGAGGCGGGGTGGTGACTGAAGGCGAGGGGCCCCAGGAGAGGGGGTTCGGAGGGCGAGGGGCCCTGGGGGAGTGGGGGCGAGGGGGTTCGGAGGGGGAGGGGGTTCGGAGAGGGAGGGCCCCGGGGAGGGGGTTCGGAGGTCAAAGGGCCCCGGGGAGGGGGTTTTGAGGGTGGTGGGGCTCGGAGAGTGCGGTGCCCAGGTGGGGGTAAGAGGGTGTGCGCCAGGCACTGAGGAAGGAGAGTTACTGGAAACCTGTGAATCTTGCCAAGGAGCAGAGTTTATTTCTCAGTCTGTATGTGATTTATTCAGGGCGCTGTGTACCATCAGCAATAACTGAATTAGACCAACAGGAAGCCACAAGGGAAGCAGTTGGGGTTACGTTTGAGGTTGTGCCGAGGTTAATGTGTAACATAATCGGCCGGGTTTCCTGGGAAGAGCAGAGGGCGGGATTTCCAACTGGCACCTGCTGTCAGCACAACATTCATCAACGTCTGGAGCAACGCGTTCTATCCTGGGTCAGGGCACACTGGCTCACCTCATCCTGCTCTGACATTCTCATTCCCTTTCACTGGATCGTTAGATGTTAGTTGTTATTATTGGGTGTAAATACTCCGCACTTCTGCCCCTGCACCCCAACCTGCCTCCCCTACTCACACACCCTGTCACCCCTGCTCCCTCATCACCGTCTGCACACACTGCTGTCTTGCTCATCCCTCCCTCGGGCTCATACCATCCCGCCCGGGCCCCGCAACCCCCCGGCTCCGCACCCCTCGCCTGGCATCCCCCCATTCCCGGAGGGAGGGGGCCTGCGCTGTCGGTGGGGTGACGGTGCGGAGCTGCCGCTGCCTGGGACAGTTGGTGTACTGGATGGAGGCGATGGGCTGTAATTATAGGACGTGAGTTGGTGCCAGGTATTAGTTACAGCTCAGCAGAAGAAGACTCAGTGAGCCTTTCCTTTCACTCTATCCGTGTCCAGGAAGTGCTAGCCCAGTTAGTCCCTGTACAGCCCCGTTTGCTGAGTGCTGCCTCCTGTCCCACACTGACCTGCTGACTGAATCCGGCCCGGATATAGCAGCAAGATCTGGAGAGGAGCGAAGGATCCTCGTTGCCTCGGGCTCGGCAAGCACTGTCGCTCCACAGGCTCGGTCATGCTTGCTCAGACTGCGGCTCCCTGGGCTAGTGCTGTCCCTCTGCTGGCACTGATGCTGAGTGCAGCCCTCAGCTTCACTCGGTGCTCCTTCCCGCAAGGTAAGTGAGCATGGCCCACCCTCGCTGCTCCTGGAGTTCTGGTAAAATGGAGCCTTTTGTGGGAAACTGTTTGAAAGGCAACCTGTCGGCAGAGTGTAATGAGAGCTACAAATCCAAGAGGTGTCCGAGGGTCAAAACACACCAATTAGAAGCCACTTAGAAATGCTTCTGATAGCAAGAATCGTGTTACACTGCGGTGTGTGGGATATATCAGTGTGTTACAGTGAGGGGTGTGGGGTATATCAGTGTGTTACAGTGAGGGGTGTGGGGTATATCAGTGTGTTACAGTGAGGGGTGTGGGGTATATCAGTGTGTTACAGTGAGGGTTGTGGGGTATATCAGTGTGTTACAGTGAGGGGTGTGGGTATATCAGTGTTACTGTGAGGGTAGTGGGGTATATCAGTGTTACAGTGAGGTGTGTGGGGTATATCAGTGTTACAGTGAGGGGTGTGTGTTATATCAGTGTTACTGTGAGGGTAGTGGGGTATATCAGTGTTACAGTGAGGTGTGTGGGGTATATCAGTGTTACAGTGAGGTGTGTGGGGTATATCAGTGTTACAGTGAGGGGTGTGGGGTATATCAGTGTTACAGTGAGGGACGTGGTGTATGTCAGTGTTACAGTGAGGTGTACATTGGACACCATTAGATATATTCAAAAGGGAGTTCGATAAGGCCCTTACGGCTAAAGGGATCAAGAGGTACTGAGAGAAAGCAGGAATGGGGTACTGAAGTTGCATGATCAGCCATGATTATATTGATTGGTGGTGGTGGCTTGAAGGGCCGAATGGCCTGCTCCTGCCCCAATTTCTATGTTTCTATTACAATTCATGCCTGCCTTCTCTCTCTTTGTCAGTGTGTCCCGGGACAGACATGAAGTTGGAGCGGTCGTTCAGTTTAGAGAACCATTACTACACCCTGCGCAAACTGTACGAGAACTGCCGTGAGGTACAGGGCAACCTGGAGATCACACACCTGACAGGGGACCTTGACCTCTCCTTCCTCCAGGTAACCATGGAAACTAGAATGTGGACAATTTGCTCCAATGTGGAAAACTTTTACCAATGGTCTGGGTGCAGAACAGCGGCCCGTCTCCCTCTGGGAATTCTCTCTGTGCCCATTCCAGACCCTGGGTTTGATCCATGGTCCAACCTGACCCCATCACTGTCCAAACGCACACTTCCCAGCCGCGGTCACTAGTTTGAGCATGAGCTGATTTATTTCCAGCGCACTGCAGCGATTTGTATAACTCGTCCTGTGGACTAAATGAGAACAGTTAACTCAGCGGGCATTGGAAGGTAGCTCAGTCCCACACCAGGCCCCGCTCCCCGGGGCTCAGTCCCACACCGGCCCCCGCTCCCCGGGGCTCAGTCCCACACCGGCCCCCGCTCCCCGGGGCTCAGTCCCACGCCGGCCCCCGCTCCCCGGGGCTCAGTCCCACGCCGGGCCCCGCTCCCCGGGGCTCAGTCCCACGCCGGGCCCCGCTCCCCGGGGCTCAGTCCCACGCCGGGCCCCGCTCCCCGGGGCTCAGTCCCACGCCGGGCCCCGCTCCCCGGGGCTCAGTCCCACGCCGGGCCCCGCTCCCCGGGGCTCAGTCCCACGCCGGGCCCCGCTCCCCGGGGCTCAGTCCCACGCCGGGCCCCGCTCCCCGGGGCTCAGTCCCACGCCGGGCCCCGCTCCCCGGGGCTCAGTCCCACGCCGGGCCCCGCTCCCCGGGGCTCAGTCCCAGCTGTGTGATTACTGCTTTCACCCACAGTCCACTAAAGTGTTCAACACCAACCTACCAGATGGACACGTTTGTTGAAATGCCAGGATTGAGTGTCGGGGTGCTGGTTTGGGTCTGGTCCAGGATTGGGGTCAGGGTGTCGGTCAGGCCCTGAATCGGCGGGAAGCTTTGGATTGTGTTCAGGAGCTTTGACTGAAACGTGTGTCGAGCGGAGTGAGATGGAGAGCCTTCCTGCTCTCTGTCTCAGCGGCTCCCCGGCTAAGCTCACTGATTGGCAGTCAGTCTGCATGTTGATGAACTCTCCACTTGTTCCATGTTCTGGGCCTGGGATTTATTGGTTCTGTTGATTTTTTGCCTAGAATATTCAGGAGGTCCAAGGTTATGTTTTAATAGCACACAATGAGGTAGACTACATTCCCCTGGAAAATCTCCGCATCATCCGAGGAAGTCAGTTGTACGAGGGCCGCTCTGCACTGGCCGTCCTGTCCAACTTTAATCCCGCTGGTGCTGGTCTCCGAGAGCTTCGGATGAGGAGTCTGACAGGTCAGAATCTTTTCACAATCTGCCCTCTTGTTTCTCTGTCTCATCGCTTCTGTAAACCAATCCCGTCTGTCCGGATTCCTGCATCGACTTGGATTTGGGACCAGTAACAGGAATGCTGGCTGACTGGCGTTCCTGCACTTCCCAAAGAACCCAACAGCAGATCCTGAAAACTCTGTCGTCTGTGCCAATCACGTTCGCGACCAACCTAGCCCGGGAATTTCCAGAATTCTCCTTTACCCGCTGCAACATATTGGAGAAAATCCCGGATGGAGCTTTGGGTTTGATTTGGACCGGATTTGTTTTCCTTAGTCGGGTATTCTGATTCCGATTCCACCTGGCTTTAGTTTAATTCCACAGGCGCCACTTCACCTGCGATTTAAAAATAAATCTGGGGTTGCTCCTCCGGCAGACAACACGAGACTTGGGCAAATCCAGCTGAATTCTGTGGGCAGGAACTCTGAAATCCCAGCATGTATTTGTTGGGGTATCGGTGGGGTATCAAGAGCAGGGTGAAAGGAGGAGGAGAGAAGGCAAAGATATCAAGTACCGTGATTAGGTTGTGCCAAGCTTGGGTTCTGAAGGCCTGCAGATTGCAGGAGGGAGGGGTGATGGGGGCGCGCTGCGATGCTGGGAGTGAGTGAGGTAGCGAGGGGGCAGTGCAGCGAGCCTCCTGAGTAAATTCCGCCGCTTTGTACTTAGAACAGAGCTGAGATTGATGGGGTTGGAGAATCAACGCATCGGTATTGCCCCCACCTCAAACCCACGCAATCTTCAAGCCCAGCTCTAGCTGGGAGCATGGGGCTGGTGAACTTGCCCTTTGATTTCAGTACTCCGAGGATGCAGAGACTGTGTGTAGAACGGGGACTTGTAACGCACAAGGAATTGAAGTTGGGAGATCGTTGGCAGTGGGTGTGTAAGGTGATTCAGATCCTATCACTGAGGTTTATGGTGCTTGCGGTCAGGTTACACGGGGTCCGTGCAACCAACTTGTGCTGACTGGTGTTTGACATTTCCTCGCTGTTAAATCCTGCCCTTGCATTGTGTTGAACACGCCGGCACCCAGCGAAGGGGAGAGCTGGGAAACGTTAATAATACAAGTGTGTGTTTGACAGAAATCCTGATTGGGAATATTCAGATCAGCAATAATTCTCAGCTCTGTTACCAAGAGACAATTCAATGGGACGACATTCAGGACAAGAACAACAGGTTTCCTCTTCTGTGGCAGCTGGACAGGAACTCGACATTGACATGTGAGTACATCCTCGGTGAATTGGGGGGGAATTAACGTCTCGCCAGAATACTGAGGGGTATGGGCGCTGTGTCTGTTATCCTGTTGTTTAATGCTGTGTCTCTCCCCTCAGGTGGTAGCTGTAGTCCCGAATGTGAGTCAGGATCGTGCTGGGGCTCGGGTCCCGAGTATTGCCAGACATGTAAGTGATCACCCAATGATTTATTTCCATTCCTGTATCGCCCTACCCTCTGTGTACAAAGCACAGCAGTCCTACCGCTTCTCATTCTTGCTAATCACTGAGCATCACTGGGCTTTGTCACAGCATCAGACACACTGCTTCAATAGTTTGGCTGCTTCCTGTAGGGGGGGCAGTGAGGGCTGCACGGGGTGGGGGGGGGGGAGAGACGGTGAGGGCTGCACGGGGTGGGGGGGGGGGGAGAGACGGTGAGGGCTGCACGGGGTGGGGGGGGGGGGAGAGACGGTGAGGGCTGCACGGCGGGGGGGGGGGGAGACGGTGAGGGCTGCACGGTGGGGGGGGGGGGGGGAAGAGACGGTGAGGGCTGCACGGGGGTGGGGGGGGAGATGGTGAGGGCTGCACGGGGGGGGTGGGGGGAGACGGTGAGGGCTGCACGGCGGGGGGGGGGGGGAGACGGTGAGGGCTGCACGGTGGGGGGGGGGGAGAGACGGTGAGGGCTGCACGGGGGGAGCGGGGTGGGGCGGTGGAGTAAAGCGGGGTACATCGGGGGAGGGGGAAGGGGACGGTGAGGGCTACACTGGGGGGTGGGGGGGGGCGGTGGGGGCTGCACCGGGGGGTGGAGAGTACACCCTGGGGGGGGTGGCAGGGGGTGGTACAGACAGTTGAGAGTGCAAATGACCTCAGTCCGACCTTCCCCTAGAGATTCCTGGGCGGAGAATGACGTTGATCCCAGGTCCCAGCCCTGTGCTCAGTTAGCCAAGCTCCCTGGGATTGTTGTGTGGGGTGGGGAAGGACAGCGGAGCCCCACTCCTGCATATCAAGCCTGGCCTGTTCACTCATTTGTAAAGACAGTGCAGAGATGGAAGTGTCTCACTCGCTAACCTGGGGTATTAAAGAGCCATAACATACAGGGCTATGGACCTAGTGCTGGAAGGTGGGATCGGGCTGCGTAGCTCTTTTTCAACCGGCATGGAAATGATGGGCCGAATGGCCTCCTGTGTCGTAATTTTTTCCCAATTCTATTATAACATTCATTTGAGAGCATGCGCACCGTCGCTGGAGGGAACAGTCACCATCACTGTGCCCGTCAATGCGCTCCTTGTTTAGCACACAACCTTTCCATGTTTTATTTTGCATGCTTTGGTTTGCATGTTAGGGTGGAAAGTTTATTTTAAACACGATGTGTGTATGCTTTAGCACACTTTAATTCGCTGTGTTTCAGTGACTCGGAAGATCTGTGCCCCTGAGTGCCTGACTCGCTGCAAAGGACGACACCCAACCGATTGCTGCCACAGCCAGTGTGCTGCGGGCTGCTCTGGCCCCAAGGACACCGACTGCCTGGTACGTACTCACCGTGCACAGCCGACAGATTCGTCAGAAGTCTAGACTCATTCAGAGGAGAGTTGTGTTGACATATCTTCACACGCTCCCTGGGAAGCAGTGGAAGGATCCGTGGGCTGATTAACCGTCTAACAGACCGCAACAGGAACGCTCCTTCCGTGGGCCGTGACCACCTTTCCCCCTTCTGCAGTGTTAGTCCTGCATGGTGGGAGGAGTTTATGAGCTCCCACAACCTGTATGGTGACTGGGTGGGAGGCACCCACACCATGCAAGGGTCCTGCTGGATGTCAACCCAGAATTCAGAGCCGGAGCCCCGTCTCCCCGGGTCTGTCTGGAGCCTCCCATCTCCCCGGGTCTGTCTGGAGCCTCCCATCTCCCCGGGACTGTGTGGAGCCTCCCGTCTCCCCGGGACGGGACTGTGTGGAGCCTCCCGTCTCCCCGGGACGGGACTGTCTGGAGCCTCCCGTCTCCCCGGGACGGGACTGTCTGGAGCCTCCCGTCTCCCCGGGACTGGACTGTCTGGAGCCCCCTGTCACCGGGGGCGGGTCTGTCTGGAGCCCCAGTCTCCCTGGGACTTGACTGTCTGGAGCCCCCTGTCACCCCGGGTCTGTCTGGAGCGAGCGGGTTTTGAAACCCTGTACCATCTGAGCCAGAAGCGGGATTGGAAAGTCTGAGCCACAGGCTCACTCTGGAGAGGTGGGTGAGGTAAAGAAATGAGTGGAATTGACTCTGTCACCCTGCCCTGGGTGTTTTGAGCGGCACCGTGTCCTGGTTCGGGTTCTTCTGTTGTGTGTCTGATCGTCTGCCTTCCTTTCCAGGCCTGTCACCATTTCAACAATGCCGGAACGTGTCGTGGGGACTGCCCATCCCTCAACATCTACAATGCTCAGGCCTATCAGATGGAGCCCAATCCCGAGGGCACGTACATCTTCGGAGCCAGCTGTGTCAAGAAGTGTCCTTGTAAGGGCCTACCGCTATTCTCCAGTATTCCCGTGTTTTAATTCCTCCTTTGTGCCTCTGTAAATTTATCTTTTACCCTGTTGTAATATATCTTCTCTACCCCCACCCCTCTCTCTTTCCACCTGCCACCTCTCCTGCCCCATGTTAAATCTTACAGATAATTACTTAGCCACTAATGTGGGCTCGTGCACTCTGAACTGTCCAAATGACACCAAGGAAGTGATCGAGAGGGACCAGCAGAAATGTGAGAAGTGCAATACCCCTTGTCCCAAAGGTCAGTACCGATTGGAGAGAGGGGTGGGTGGGGCAGTGGCTCCTGCACAGGGTTGCTGGGGTCACTCAGGGCTGTTCTAAAGATTCATCAAGGAGGCCCTCCCTCCGCTGAGCAAGAGGGATCACTGGGGACCCTTGATCCCCCCCACCCCCCGGGGCAGTGACTGGATTTATTGGGCCCAGTTTTAATGCCTGTGCGGTTTGACTGCCGAGGATGGGCACAGGTTCGTGCACACTGCTTGTTCCTGATCCGAGGTGTGGCGGGGGCTGGATTCGACCCCGCAGGCAGGGAGCAGAGTCGGGCTGGGGCCGGGCTCTGGGAAGAGAGAAAGAAAACCCAATTTCTGTGATTTTCCAGGTTGTGTACGGGAGCCTGTTTCACCGGGCATGTGAACACTACCTCTGTCGCGTCGATGAATTTAATTTTCCGCACGCGGAAGCTGATATAATCTGTGTGTTTGCAGTTTGGTGCTGGCTGCCTCTCACTAACTGTTTTGTCTTGCAGCGTGTAACGGTTTGGGTGTGAACCATCTGAAGGGCGTGCGGACCGTGAACTCCAACAACATCCATTTCTTTGCCGGCTGCACCAAGATCTTTGGGAGCTTGGTGTTTCTGCCTGAGACCTTCGCTGGGTGAGTATTGATCACTGTCGGCCCCCATCGCCTGCTCAACTTCCACTCTCCAACTCTGCGTGTCACTCGCTCACTCCAGTAATGAGCTGCTCATCTCGCACTCCGTCTCCAGGGTAGACTTTCCGAGGCCTTGCATGGTTTGAGTTAACTTAAGCATGCGTCAGCAAACTGTGGTTCGCAGCGTTATTTTCCAGTGCACGTTTGCAGTGTGCAAGGTATCGTGCCTTGTACAGGGGGCATCTGACAATCTACCCTTTAGTCTCCTCCTGGCATTGTGGCCTCACACAACCTGCACCTCGTCTCCTCTCTCTGGTGGGGACCAGGTGCTGGAGTGAGTCAGACATCATCCTTCAGCTCTGGCTCCTGGCTTCAAGTCCAGCCGACACAGAATTGACCAGAATCTCTCTGGCCATGTGGGAACGATTCTAAGTCTACATCCCATCTGAGCAGCTCACCCCTGAGAGACGTGTCCAACACTGTCTGGCTCTAGATTCAGCACTCCGCTAACTCCTTTACCGATCAGAAGGTGAGGAGTTCTGCGACAGTGATTGAGGGGGCACCGAGGGCGAGTGAGGAGGGCACAGGGGCGAGGGGCACGGTGCGGGCGACTGAGTGAGGGACCTCCACCTCGTATGTCAAGAATGGCCCCTTGCGAGAGGGTTGTGGGCAGAGGGGACAAGATGTGAAAGTTTAAATGTTGGTGCATGTTCCTGGTGGTCTGAGTATTTACTGTTTGCCCTTTCAGTGACCCGGCTACGAAGACCCAACCCTTGGACCCGAGGAAGCTGCAAGTCTTTGCTCCTTTGACGGAGATCACGGGTACGGACTCTCCGCCTGCCTCTCGAGTGTGTAACCAGCCCCGTCTTTAACAGCGTGTTCCTGCTCCTCTGGTCAAATGCAGCAGGGTCATCAAAGTGTGAGCACAGAAGGCCATTCAGCCCATCGAGCCTCTGCTGGAGCTATCTCCACACCAGACCTATCTACTCTCTGATCCCCTTTCTCTGCTCTGTCCCTGAACCCTTCAGTATCTGAGAGTTTCTCTCATTCCCCCTGTGAGGCTGTGACTGACTCAGAGACGCAGCCCTATGTGATGATGTATTCCATATTCTAATCATTCTGGAAAAATGACTTCTCCCCTTTCATAGAATGACACAGCACAGGAGGGGGCCATTCGGCCCATCGTGCCTTTGCAGGCTCTGCGACAGAATGATCCAGTCAGTCCCACTCCCCCTGCCCTTTTCCCATAGCTCTGCAAATCTGTCCACTTCCAATTCCCTTATGAAAATTACTAATGAATCTGCTTCCACTGTCCTTTCAGGCAGCGCGTTCCTGATTTATAATAACTCGTGTTTAAAAAGATGTTTCCTCGTGTCCCCTCTGGTTGTTTTGCCAATCACCTTAATTCTGTGTCGTCCGGTTACCGACCCTCCCGCCACTGGGAACAGTTTCTCCTTGTTTACTCTATCAAACCCCTCATGATTTTGAACACCTCGATCAAACCTCCTCTTAACCCTCTCTGCTCTAAGGAGAACAACCCAGCGTCGCCAGTCTCTCCAAGTAACTGAGGTCCCACATCCTTGGAACCATTCTGGTCGATCTCTACACAAGGCCTTATCCTTCCTCAAATGTGGTGCCCAGAATTGGCCGCAATACTCCAGCTTGGGGCCTCTCGTGCTAACCCGAGTCGATGCCTTTGTTACCATTTTACCTGCCACTATTTGCCTTCTCAAACCCTTTCAAAACTTAGAACACTCCGATTAAATCTCCCCTAACTGTCTCTACCTCAGTGAATAAACCCCTTGTACTATCCCACCCCACCGCACCGCACCCCCCCCCCCGCACCGCACCCCCCCCCCCCCCCGCACCGCACCCCCCCCCCCCCCGCACCGCACCCCCCCCCCCGGTTCTCTGCATGTGTTGTGTCACTGATCTGCTTTAATCCCAATGTTCTGGCTCTGCAGGGTACTTGTATATCGAGGCCTGGCCACAGAATTTTACTGACCTCAAGGTATTTGAGAATCTTGCTGTCATCCGAGGACGGGTGTTGTACAGGTGAGATTCACTTGCACCAATCACTGCACTCGGTCTAATCACTGCACTCGGTCTAATCACTGCACCCGGTCTAATCACTGCACCCGGTCTAATCACTGCACCCGGTCTAATCACTGCACCCGGTCTAATCACTGCACCCGGTCTAATCACTGCACCCGGTCTAATCACTGCACCCGGTCTAATCACTGCACCCGGTCTAATCACTGCACCCGGTCTAATCACTGCACCCGGTCTAATCACTGCACCCGGTCTAATCACTGCACCCGGTCTAATCACTGCACCCGGTCTAATCACTGCACCCGGTCTAATCACTGCACCCGGTCTAATCACTGCACCCGGTCTAATCACTGCACCAATCACTGCACTCGGTCCAATCACTGCACTCGGTCCAATCACTGCACTCGGTCTAATCGCTGCACCGATCACTGCACTCGCATTGTTATACTCCTTACTGCAGTTACACTTACACTAGGGAGAGGCAGTTGTAAATTCTCGTGTTTTAACAACTGAAGGAAGCAGTCAGTAGCAGATTGTAAATTAGCGTTGATTTTGATTTTGGCTTTAATTCCCTGCCTCTCTGATTACAGCGGTGCTTATGCATTGTTAGTGCAGAATCTCCAGATACAATCCCTAGGATTTCGGTCTCTAGAAGAAATTAGTAACGGGCTGGTGTTCATTCACCAGAACCCTGACCTCTGCTACGTCCACACCGTTCCCTGGAGCCAGCTCTTTAAGGAGGATCGTCAGGAGGCGTTGATAACGGCCAACAAACCACAGGACGTCTGCGGTAAGTAGCGTCAGTGACCAGGACACGCGGGCCAATCAGATTGCACTGGGTACTGGATCCTTTTCAACAAGGGAGTCTGGTAAATTTAGTAAAACAAATCGAAACAAGTCAGACGCGCGATTAGATTTTTCTATTCAGTTTATAAATGGTGTTTATGGAGCGACAGAATGGTGTTGCCGAGAGTTTGAAGGGTCTATACACAAACACAGCTGGCACAGTACCAACGCTGACTGAAATACGCAATCATTCAGTAACCATAGACATGCAGGCCAATGCGGGTCCCTTACTGCTAATGCTCAGCTTCGGTTTTGTCTGTTTATTCAGAAACATAGAATGTATTGGCTGTAGTGCCCAGCAGGGCTAGTGTTGTCTGAGTGGTCCACATATATTAAAGCTCAAAATGACCATTCACTCCCATCTGGTACTGTACGAACCGTGTGTGTCTCTCAATATCGGCTCCTGTACGGCCCATGTGTGTCTCGGTGTCCGCTCCTGTACGACCCGTGTGTGTGTCTCAGTATCGGCTCCTGTATGGCCCGTGTGTGTGTGTCTGTGTCCACTCCTGTACAAACCGTGTGTGTCTCAATATTGGCTCCTGTACAAACCGTGTGTGTCTCAATATCGTCTCCTGTACGGTCCATGTGTGTGTGTCTCAATATCGTCTCCTGTACGGTCCATGTGTGTGTCTCAATATCGTCTCCTGTACGATCCATGTGTGTGTCTCAGTATCGGCTCCTGTACGATCCATGTGTGTGTCTCAATATTGTCTCCTGTACGGTCCATGTGTGTGTCTCAGTATCGTCTCCTGTACGGTCCATGTGTGTATCTCAATATTGTCTCCTGTACGGTCCATGTGTGTGTCTCAATATTGTCTCCTGTACGGTCCATGTGTGTGTCTCAATATTGTCTCCTGTACGATCCATGTGTGTGTCTCAATATTGTCACCTGTACGGTCCATGTGTGTGTCTCAATATCGTCTCCTGTACGGTCCATGTGTGTGTCTCAATATAGTCTCCTGTACGGTCCATGTGTGTGTCTCAATATCGTCTCCTGTACGGTCCATGTGTGTGTCTCAATATTGTCTCCTGTACGATCCATGTGTGTGTCTCAATATTGTCTCCTGTACGGTCCATGTGTGTGTCTCAATATTGTCTCCTGTACGGTCCATGTGTGTGTCTCAATATTGTCTCCTGTACGGTCCATGTGTGTGTCTCAATATTGTCTCCTGTACGGTCCATGTGTGTGTCTCAATATCGTCTCCTGTACGGTCCATGTGTGTGTCTCAATATTATATCCTGTACGGTCCATGTGTGTGTCTCAGTATCGTCTCCTGTACGGTCCATGTGTGTGTCTCAATATTGTCTCCTGTACGGTCCATGTGTGTGTCTCAATATTGTCTCCTGTACGGTCCATGTGTGTGTCTCAATATCGTCTCCTGTACGGTCCATGTGTGTGTTTCAATATTGTCTCCTGTACGGTCCATGTGTGTGTTTCAATATTGTCTCCTGTACGGTCCATGTGTGTGTCTCAATATTGTCTCCTGTACGGTCCATGTGTGTGTCTCAATATCGTCTCCTGTACGGTCCATGTGTGTGTCTCAGTATCGTCTCCTGTACGGTCCATGTGTGTGTCTCAGTATCGTCTCCTGTACGATCCATGTGTGTGTCTCAGTATCGTCTCCTGTACGATCCATGTGTGTGTCTCAGTATCGTCTCCTGTACGGTCCATGTGTGTGTCTCAGTATCGTCTCCTGTACGGTCCATGTGTGTGTCTCAATATCGTCTCCTGTACGGTCCATGTGTGTGTCTCAGTATCATCTCCTGTACGGTCCATGTGTGTGTCTCAGTATCATCTCCTGTACGGTCCATGTGTGTGTCTCAGTATCGGCTCCTGCACGGCCCATGTGTGTATCTCAGTATCGTCTCCTGTACGGTCCATGTGTGTGTCTCAATATCGTCTCCTGTACGGTCCATGTGTGTGTCTCAGTATCATCTCCTGTACGGTCCATGTGTGTGTCTCAGTATCGTCTCCTGTACGACCCATGTGTGTGTCTCAGTATTGTCTCCTGTACGACCCATGTGTGTATCTCAGTATCGTCTCCTGTACGATCCATGTGTGTGTCTCAGTATCGTCTCCTGTACGATCCATGTGTGTGTCTCAGTATCGTCTCCTGTACGATCCATGTGTGTGTCTCAGTATCGTCTCCTGTACGGTCCATGTGTGTGTCTCAGTATCGTCTCCTGTACGATCCATGTGTGTGTCTCAGTATCGTCTCCTGTACGGTCCATGTGTGTGTCTCAGTATCGTCTCCTGTACGATCCATGTGTGTGTCTCAGTATTGTCTCCTGTACGGTCCATGTGTGTGTCTCAGTATCGTCTCCTGTACGATCCATGTGTGTGTCTCAGTATCGGCTCCTGTACGATCCATGTGTGTGTCTCAGTATCGGCTCCTGTACGATCCATGTGTGTGTCTCAGTATCGGCTCCTGTACGATCCATGTGTGTGTCTCAGTATCGGCTCCTGTACGATCCATGTGTGTGTCTCAGTATCGGCTCCTGTACGATCCATGTGTGTGTCTCAGTATCGGCTCCTGTACGATCCATGTGTGTATCTCAGTATCGTCTCCTGTACGATCCATGTGTGTGTCTCAGTATCGTCTCCTGTACGATCCATGTGTGTATCTCAGTATCGTCTCCTGTACGATCCATGTGTCTGTCTCAGTATCGGCTCCTGTACGATCCATGTGTGTATCTCAGTATCGTCTCCTGTACGATCCATGTGTGTGTCTCAGTATCGTCTCCTGCACGGCCCGTGTGTGTCCCCCATCGTCCGCTCCTGTACAGTGTCCCCCAGCGTCCGCTCCTGTACGGTGTCCCCCAGTGAAAGGTTCTGTGTCTGATCTTTTTCCTCTGACTCCTTTCCTCTTCCTTGCAGACGCTGAGGGGAGTTCCTGCTACAGTCTATGCACCAACGGCAGCTGCTGGGGCCCTGGACCAACACAATGCCTCTCCTGCAGAAGGTTCCTCCGAGGACAGGAGTGTGTAGAATCGTGCAACTTATACGAAGGGTATGAGTGCATTAACTAACTAAGATGAGGGGTGGGGAGCACACAGGGCCTAGAGGTGCTGCAGTATGGGGGTGCTCGGGGAGACGAGTGTCCCGAGCGAGGTGCCTGTGCTGCTTTTTAAATCGTTGCTTTGTTTCTCCTCATTCCAGGGAGGTGAGAGAGTATCTGAGCGAGTCGTCCTGTATCCCGTGTCACTCGGAGTGTCTCCCACAGAACGAAACACAGAGCTGCAGCGGAATGGTAAGACATCTCCCGGGATGTGCCAGTGGAGCTGTTCACACATCACTGGCTGTACACTCACAAACCTTTTAACATGTCTAGCATGTGGTGTCTGCACGTACAGTAGGAGAATCCTCTGGGCTAGGGGAAATTGGAGAGGATTAGAGGGGTACATGAGGTAGGGAGTGGGTTGGAAAAAGGAAAGGAATAGAGGGGGCAGGGAAGGGGTAGAGGTAGGGGAGCTGCAGAGACAGAAGAAGTCCTCGTATCTTTCCTTTATAAGCTCGATACTGTCTTCATTGCGAGGTGAAATCCCTTTTTATGTGCTAGCTTTAGTGTGAGGCACTGGGTGCAAATGCTCAGTCTCCCCACAGACCCCCAACTGTAAGGCATTGCCACTGGGCAGCGGTGGTGCTCAGTACCTAGCCGGAGCAGGCCATTCGTCATGTGCGAGGCCGCCTCACACCTGCTTCCTGCACCAAAACATCCGCTCTGCCAGACGTCAAATTGGGGGGGTGGGGTGGTGATGGGTCGCCGCCTCACATTCACAGGGTTACGGGGAGAGGGCGGGTAAGTGGAGCTGAGTCCACGGCCAGATCAGCCATGATCTTGTTGAATGGCGGAGCAGGCTCGAGGGGCTAGATGGCCTACTCCTGTTCCTAATTCTTATGTTCTTATTCCACTGGCTTCCGTTTCATGCCCCATAGCGGGATTTCTCACCATTCCTGCCGGGCACAATTCCCCCCCACCTCACACATACACACACACACACACACACACACACACGCAGCTGTGAGAAGTATTTGAAGTCTATTCTGTACTTTTATTTTTGCCCCCATAGGCAGCCACTTGCCTTTGAGTGGCCACATTCCTTTAAATGCCTGATTTTCTGCATCTTCCTCCAGGTGAGCTGCCGGTACAAGGCCAGAGCTGTGCTCGGTGTCCATGCTAATTATTTAATACAGCCGACCTTTGCCCTGTCACACTGGTGCATTGTGGGCTGGCTTTGCATTGGTTGCTGGACATTCCTGGTGCAAATGTTACAGGAGCCAAAATTGGGCTTAAATATTGGAGGGATATTCCACCATAGGGACTGAGGGACTGGGGTTGGAGGGACTGAGGAGCTGGGAGTGGAGGGACTGAGGGGCGAGAGTGAGGCTTGGAGCTGGGAGTGGAGGGACTGAGGGGCGAGGGTCGTGCTTTTGCAGAGGCTCGAATGGTGCTGACCTTTCCTTTTCACCATCAGGGGGCTGATGACTGTGTGGAGTGTGCCCATTACAAGGATGACACACACTGTGTGGAGAAATGCCCGAGTGGTTTACACGGGCATGTCTGGAAATACGCCGATGAAAATGCCCTCTGCCAACTGTGTCCCACAAACTGCAGTCACTCGTGAGTAAATAGCAGCCGCTGAATCGGTACGACTTTTAATAACTCCTCCCCAGGTGTATTTTCTCTAAAGATTCTGTTTTGTGTCTTCAGATGTACAACTGGTGACGATGGATGTCCTGAGGAGCCCATTCACAGGTAGACATCACCGGGGCAAAGTTCAAACCCTCCGTTAGTCGTTTCCCAACTTCACCACTTATGGTTATGGGCTGGTGCAGTCTGTCGGTTAATGTAGCCAGTGTTAGAAGGGAGCTGAGTAAACCCTGACCCCTCCAGATAAACCAAATAATCCCCAGGAGACATTCCAGGGAGCTGAATTTCAACATGGCGTCAGCAGGTTACAGACAGTTCTCCAGCTGTGACTGTTAACCGCAAGCGGTGCGGGCTGAAAAATCCATTGTTCAACTCGCCCTCTGATTACAATCGTTGAGGCTGAGGCCAAGTCCAACTTCCAGATAAAGTTGGGTGTTCCCAGCGTCACAGTAATGTCGGACAGACGTGCAGCCTGGTTAATCCCCGTATTGCTCCTGGTGACCAGCACTTGCAGAGCGATGCTGAGCATTGAGACAGAGATAATGAAGGGGAGAAGTCAGAGGAGGGGGAGAAAAGGGGAAGGGGTCGGGAGGTAACTGTCATTTTCACCCCCATCCCATTTCCCCTCGCCGACTCACGGCACCACTCATTAATGCTCTAAGCACCCCTTTAAATGTATCCTCTCTCGCTGTATTGTGAGGGTGAATGAGCTGTAATGTACGAAGCCTTGTAATGGAGCCTTAATGATCTGCTCAGCGCAGCATTGAGAGTCACTTGTGTCCTCAGTGAGCTTTTAGTTGACCCCGAGCCCCAACTCCTGGTCTCCCGAGCCCCGACTCCTGGTCTCCCGAGCCCCGACTCCTGGTCTCCCGAGCCCCGACTCCTGGTCTCCCGAGCCCCGACTCCTGGTCTCCCGAGCCCCGACTCCTGGTCTCCCGAGCCCCGACTCCTGGTCTCCCGAGCCCCGACACCTGGTCTCTCGGACTCCGAGCCCCGACTCCTGGTCTCTCGGACTCCGAGCCCCGACTCCTGGTCTCCCGGACCCCGAGCCCCGACCCCTGGTCTCCCGAGCCCCGACTCCTGGTCTCCCGAGCCCCGACTCCTGGTCTCCCGAGCCCCGACTCCTGGTCTCCCGAGCCCCGACTCCTGGTCTCCCGAGCCCCGACTCCTGGTCTCCCGAGCCCCGACACCTGGTCTCTCGGACTCCGAGCCCCGACTCCTGGTCTCTCGGACTCCGAGCCCCGACTCCTGGTCTCCCGGACCCCGAGCCCGGACCCCGAGCCCCAACCCCTGGTCTCCCGAGCCCCGACCCCTGGTCTCCCGAGCCCCGACCCCTGGTCTCCCGAGCCCCGACCCCTGGTCTCCCGAGCCCCGACTCCTGGTCTCCCGAGCCCCGACTCCTGGTCTCCCGAGCCCCGACTCCTGGTCTCCCGAGCCCCGACTCCTGGTCTCTCGGACTCCGAGCCCCGACTCCTGGTCTCTCGGACTCCGAGCCCCGACTCCTGGTCTCTCGGACTCCGAGCCCCGACTCCTGGTCTCCCGGACCCCGACTCCTGGTTTCCCGGACCCCGAGCCCCGACTCCTGGTCTCCCGGACCCCGAGCCCCGACTTCTGGTCTCCCGGACCCCGAGCCCCGACTCCTGGTCTCCCGGACCCCGAGCCCCGACTCCTGGTCTCCCGGACCCCGAGCCCCGACTCCTGGTCTCCCGGACCCCGAGCCCCGACTCCTGGTCTCCCGGACCCCGAGCCCCGACTCCTGGTCTCCCGGACCCCGAGCCCCGACTCCTGGTCTCCCGGACCCCGAGCCCCGACTCCTGGTCTCCCGGACCCCGAGCCCCGACTCCTGGTCTCCCGGACCCCGAGCCCCGACTCCTGGTCTCCCGGACCCCGAGCCCCGACTCCTGGTCTCCCGGACCCCGAGCCCCGACTCCTGGTCTCCCGGACCCCGAGCCCCGACTCCTGGTCTCCCGGACCCCGAGCCCCGACTCCTGGTCTCCCGGACCCCGAGCCCCGACTCCTGGTCTCCCGGACCCCGAGCCCCGACTCCTGGTCTCCCGGACCCCGAGCCCCGACTCCTGGTCTCCCGGACCCCGAGCCCCGACTCCTGGTCTCCCGGACCCCGAGCCCCGACTCCTGGTCTCCCGGACCCCGAGCCCCGACTCCTGGTCTCCCGGACCCCGAGCCCCGACTCCTGGTCTCCCGGACCCCGAGCCCCGACTCCTGGTCTCCCGGACCCCGAGCCCCGACTCCTGGTCTCCCGGACCCCGAGCCCCGACTCCTGGTCTCCCGGACCCCGAGCACCGACTCCTGGTCTCCCGGACCCCGAGCCCCGACTCCAGGTCTCCCGGACCCCGTGCCCCGACCCCTGGTCTCCCGGACCCCGAGCCCCGACCCCTGGTCTCCCGGACCCCGAGCCCCGACTCCTGGTCTCCCGGACCCCGAGCCCCGACTCCTGGTCTCCCGGACCCCGAGCCCCGACTCCAGGTCTCCCGAGCCCCGACTCCAGGTCTCCCGGACCCCGAGCCCCGACTCCTGGTCTCCCGGACCCCGAGCCCCGACTCCTGGTCTCCCGGACCCCGAGCCCCGACTCCTGGTCTCCCGGACCCCGAGCCCCTGTCTCCCGGGCCCCGACCCCCGGTCTCCCGGGCCCTAGTCTCCCGGGCCCCTGGTCTCCCGGGCCCCGACCCCTGGTCTCCCGGGCCCCGACCCCCGGTCTCCCGGGCCCCGACCCCCGGGCCCTAGTCTCCTGGGCCCCTGGTCTCCCGGGCCCCGACCCCCGGTCTCCATGTCTCCCGGGCCCCGATGCCCAGACTCCAGGTCTCCCGGGCCCCGACCCCCGGTCTCCAGGTCTCCCGGGCCCCGACCCCCGGTCTCCAGGTCTCCCGGGCCCCGACCCCCGGTCTCCAGGTCTCCCGGGCCCCGACCCCCGGTCTCCAGGTCTCCCGGGCCCCGACCCCCGGTCTCCAGGTCTCCCGGGCCCCGACCCCCGGTCTCCAGGTCTCCCGGGCCCCGACCCCCGGTCTCCAGGTCTCCCGGGCCCCGACCCCCGGTCTCCAGGTCTCCCGGGCCCCGACCCCCGGTCTCCAGGTCTCCCGGGCCCCGACCCCCGGTCTCCCGGGCCCCGACCCCCGGTCTCCCGGCCCCAACCCCTGGTCTCCCGGGCCCCGATCCCCTGTCTCCAGGTCTCCTGGGCCCCGACCCCCGGTCTCCAGGTCTCCCGGGCCCCGACCACCGGTCTCCCGGGCCCCGGTCTCCCGGGTCCCGACCACCGGTCTCCCGCGCCCCAGACCCCGACCCCTGGTCTCCCGGGCCCCGACCCCTGGTCTCACGAGCCCGGTCTCCGGGTCTCCCGGACCCCGAGCCCCGACTCCTGGTCTCCCGAGCCCCGACTCCTGGTCTCCCGGACCCCGAGCCCCGACTCCTGGTCTCCCGAGCCCCGACTCCTGGTCTCCCGGACCCCGTGCCCCGACTCCTGGTCTCCCGGACCCCGTGCCCCGACTCCTGGTCTCCCGGACCCCGAGCCCCGACTCCTGGTCTCCCGGACCCCGAGCCCCGACTCCTGGTCTCCCGGACCCCGAGCCCCGACTCCTGGTCTCCCGGACCCCGAGCCCCGACTCCTGGTCTCCCGGACCCCGAGCCCCGACTCCTGGTCTCCCGGACCCCGAGCCCCGACTCCTGGTCTCCCGGACCCCGAGCCCCGACTCCTGGTCTCCCGGACCCCGAGCCCCGGTCTCCCGGGCCCTCGTGTCCCGGGCCCCGGCCCCTGGTCTCCCGGGCCCCGATCCCCTGTCTCCAGATCTCCCGGGCCCCGACCCCCGGTCTCCAGGTCTCCCGGGCCCCGACCACCGGTCTCCCGGGCCCCGACCACCGGTCTCCCGGGCCCCGGTCTCCCGCGCCCCGGTCTCCCGGGCCCCGACCCCTGGTCTCCCGGGCCCCGACCCCTGGTCTCCCGGGCCCCGACCCCTGGTCTCCCGGGCCCCGACCCCTGGTCTCCCGGGCCCCGACCCCTGGTCTCCCGGGCCCCGACCCCTGGTCTCCCGGGCCCCGACCCCTGGTCTCCCGGGCCCCGACCCCTGGTCTCCCGGGCCCCGACCCCTGGTCTCCCGGGCCCCGACCTCTGGTCTCCCGGGCCCCGACCTCTGGTCTCCAGGTCTCCCGGGCCCCGACCCCTGGTCTCCAGGTCTCCCGGGCCCCGACCCCTGGTCTCCAGGTCTCCCGGGCCCTGACCCCTGGTCTCCAGGTCTCCCGGGCCCCGACCCCTGGTCTCCAGGTCTCCCGGGCCCCGACCCCTGGTCTCCAGGTCTCCCGGGTCCCGACCACTGGTCTCCCGGGCCCCGACCCCTGGTCTCCCGGGCCCCGACCCCTGGTCTCCCGGGCCCCGACCCCTGGTCTCCCGGGCCCCGACCCCTGGTCTCCCGGGCCCCGACCCCTGGTCTCTCGGGCCCCGACCCCTGGTCTCCCGGGCCCCGACCCCTGGTCTCCCGGGTCCCGGGCCCCGACCCCTGGTCTCCCGGGTCCCGGGCCCCGACCCCTGGTCTCCCGAGCCCCGACCCCTGGTCTCCCGGGCCCCGACCCCTGGTCTCCCGGGCCCCGACCCCTGGTCTCCCGGGCCCCGAGCTCCGACCCCTGGTCTCCCGGACCCCGAGCCCCGACTCCTGGTCTCCCGGACCCCGAGCCCCGACTCCTGGTCTCCCGGACCCCGGTCTCCCGGGCCCCGACCCCCGGTCTCCCGGGCCCCTGGTCTCCCGGGCCCCGAGCCCTGGTCTCCCGGGCCCCGACCCCCGGTCTCCAGGTCTCCCGGGCCCCGATCCCCAGACTCCAGGTCCCCCGGGCCCCGACCCCCGGTCTCCAGGTCTCCCGGGCCCCGACCCCCGGTCTCCAGGTCTCCCGGGCCCCGACCCCCGGTCTCCAGGTCTCCCGGGCCCCGACCCCCGGTCTCCAGGTCACCCGGGCCCCGACCCCCGGTCTCCAGGTCTCCCGGGACCCGACCCCCGGTCTCCCGGGCCCCGATCCCTGCTCTCCCGGGCCCCGACCCCTGCTCTCCCGGGCCCCGACCCCTGCTCTCCCGGGCCCCGACCCCTGGTCTCACTGCTCTCCCGGGCCCCGACCCCTGCTCTCCCGGGCCCCGACCCCTGCTCTCCCGGGCCCCGACCACTGCTCTCCCGGGCCCCGACCCCTGCTCTCCCGGGCCCCGACCCCTGCTCTCCCGGGCCCCGATCCCTGCTCTCCCGGGCCCCGATCCCCGATCCCTGCTCTCCCGGGCCCCGATCCCTGCTCTCCCGGGCCCCGATCCCTGCTCTCCCGGGCCCCGACCCCTGCTCTCCCGGGCCCCGATTCCCGGGCCCCGACCCCAGGTCTCCTGGTCTCCCGGGCCCCGACCCGTGGTCTCCCGGGTCCCGGGCCCCGACCCCTGGTCTCCCGGGCCCCGACCCCTGGTCTCCCGGGCCCCGACCCCTGGTCTCCCGGGCCCCGACCCCTGGTCTCCCGGGCCCCGGGCCCCGACCCCTGGTCTCCCGGGCCCCGGGCCCCGACCCCTGGTCTCCCGGGCCCCGACCACGGGTCTCCCGGGCCCCGACCCCTGGTCTCCCGGGCCCCGACCCCTGGTCTCCCGGGCCCCGACCCCTGGTCTCCCGGGCCCCGACCCCTGGTCTCCCGGGCCCCGACCCCTGGTCTCCCGACCCCCGACCCCTGGTCCCCCGACCCCTGGTCTCCCGACCCCCGACCCCTGGTCTCCCGACCCCCGACCCCTGGTCTCCCGGGCCCCGACCCCTGGTCTCCCGGGCCCCGACCCCTGGTCTCCCGGGCCCCGGGCCCCGACCCCTGGTCTCCCGGGCCCCGACCCCTGGTCTCCCGGGCCCCGACCCCTGGTCTCCCTGGTCTCCCGGGCCCCGACCCCTGGTCTCACTGGTCTCCCGGGCCCCGACCCCTGGTCTCACTGGTCTCCCAGGCCCCGACCCCTGGTCTCCCGGGCCCCGACCCCTGGTCTCCCGGGCCCCGACCCCTGGTCTCCCGGGCCCCGACCCCTGGTCTCCCGGGCCCCGACCCCTGGTCTCCCGGGCCCCGACCCCTGGTCTCCCGGGCCCCGACCCCTGGTCTCCCGGGCCCCGACCCCTGGTCTCCCGGGCCCCGACCCCTGGTCTCCCGGGCCCCGACCCCTGGTCTCACTGGTCTCCCGGGCCCCGACCCCTGGTCTCCCGGGCCCCGACCCCTGGTCTCCCGGACCCCGGGCCCCGACCACTGGTCTCCCGGGCCCCGGGCCCCGACCACTGGTCTCCCGGGCCCCGGGCCCCGACCACTGGTCTCCCGGGCCCCGGGCCCCGACCCCTGGTCTCCCGGGCCCCGACCCCTGGTCTCCCGGACCCCGAGCCCCGACCCCTGGTCTCCCGGACCCCGAGCCCCGACCCCTGGTCTCCCGGACCCCGAGCCCCGACCCCTGGTCTCCCGGACCCCGAGCCCCGACCCCTGGTCTCCCGGACCCCGAGCCCCGACCCCTGGTCTCCCGGACCCCGAGCCCCGACCCCTGGTCTCCCGGACCCCGAGCCCAGACCCCTGGTCTCCCGGACCCCGAGCCCCGACCCCTGGTCTCCCGGACCCCGAGCCCCGACTCCTGGTCTCCCGGACCCCGAGCCCCGACTCCTGGTCTCCCGGACCCCGAGCCCCGACTCCTGGTCTCCCGGACCCCGAGCCCCGACTCCTGGTCTCCCGGACCCCGAGCCCCGACTCCTGGTCTCCCGGACCCCGAGCCCCGACTCCTGGTCTCCCGGACCCCGAGCCCCGACTCCTGGTCTCCCGGACCACGAGCCCCGACTCCTGGTCTCCCGGACCCCGAGCCCCTGTCTCCCGGGCCCGGTCTCCCGGGCCCCGACCCCCGGTCTCCCGGGCCCCGACCCCCGGGCCCTAGTCTCCTGGGCCCCTGGTCTCCCGGGCCCCGACCCCCGGTCTCCATGTCTCCCGGGCCCCGATCCCCAGACTCCAGGTCTCCCGGGCCCCGACCCCCGGTCTCCCGGGCCCCGACCCCCGGTCTCCAGGTCTCCCGGGCCCCGACCCCCGGTCTCCAGGTCTCCCGAACCCCGGTCTCCAGGTCTCCCGGGCCCCGACCCCCGGTCTCCCGGGCCCCGACCCCCGGTCTCCAGGTCTCCCGGGCCCCGACCCCCGGTCTCCCGGGCCCCGACCCCCGGTCTCCCGGCCCCAACCCCTGGTCTCCCGGGCCCCGATCCCCTGTCTCCAGGTCTCCCGGGCCCCGACCCCCGGTCTCCAGGTCTCCCGGGCCCCGACCACCGGTCTCCCGCGCCCCAGACCCCGACCCCTGGTCTCCCGGGCCCCGACCCCTGGTCTCCCGAGCCCGGTCTCCGGGTCTCCCGGACCCCGAGCCCCGACTCCTGGTCTCCCGAGCCCCGACTCCTGGTCTCCCGGACCCCGAGCCCCGACTCCTGGTCTCCCGGACCCCGAGCCCCGACTCCTGGTCTCCCGGACCCCGTGCCCCGACTCCTGGTCTCCCGGACCCCGTGCCCCGACTCCTGGTCTCCCGGACCCCGAGCCCCGACTCCTGGTCTCCCGGACCCCGAGCCCCGACTCCTGGTCTCCCGGACACCGAGCCCCGACTCCTGGTCTCCCGGACCCCGAGCCCCGGTCTCCCGGGCCCTAGTCTCCCGGGCCCCTGGTCTCCCGGGCCCCGAGCCCCTGGTCTCCCGGGCCCCGACCCCCGGGCCCTAGTCTCCTGGGCCCCTGGTCTCCCGGGCCCCGAGCCCAGGTCTCCCGGGCCCCGACCCCCGGTCTCCAGGTCTCCCGGGCCCCGACCCCCGGTCTCCCGGGCCCCGACCCCCGGTCTCCCGGGCCACAACCCCTGGTCTCCCGGGCCCCGATCCCCTGTCTCCAGGTCTCCCGGGCCCCGACCCCCGGTCTCCAGGTCTCCCGGGCCCCGACCACCGGTCTCCCGGGCCCCGGTCTCCCGGGTCCCGACCACCGGTCTCCCGCGCCCCAGGCCCTGACCCCTGGTCTCCCGGGCCCCGACCCCTGGTCTCCCGAGCCCGGTCTCCTGGTCTCCCGGACCCCGAGCCCCGACTCCTGGTCTCCCGAGCCCCGACTCCTGGTCTCCCGGACCCCGAGCCCCGACTCCTGGTCTCCCGGACCCCGAGCACCGACTCCTGGTCTCCCGGACCCCGAGCCCCGACTCCTGGTCTCCCGACTCCTGGTCTCCCGAGCCTCGACTCCTGGTCTCCCGGACCCCGTGCCCCGACTCCTGGTCTCCCGGACCCCGTGCACCGACTCCTGGTCTCCCGTGCCCCGACTCCTGGTCTCCCGGACCCCGTGCCCCGACTCCTGGTCTCCCGGACCCCGTGCCCCGACTCCTGGTCTCCCGGACCCCGTGCCCCGACTCCTGGTCTCCCGGACCCCGAGCCCCGACTCCTGGTCTCCCGGACCCCGAGCCCCGACTCCTGGTCTCCCGGACCCCGAGCCCCGACTCCTGGTCTCCCGGACCCCGAGCCCCGACTCCTGGTCTCCCAAGCCCCGGCCCCTGGTCTCCCGGCCCCTGGTCTCCCGGCCCCTGGTCTCCCGGGCCCCGACCCCTGGTCTCCCGGGCCCCGACCCCTGGTCTCCCGGGCCCCGACCCCTGGTCTCCCGGGCCCCGGGCCCCGACCCCTGGTCTCCCGGGCCCCGGGCCCCGACCCCTGGTCTCCCGGGCCCCGACCCCTGGTCTCCCGGGCCCCGACCCCTGGTCTCCCGGGCCCCGACCCCTGGTCTCACTGGTCTCCCGGGCCCCGACCCCTGGTCTCACTGGTCTCCCAGGCCCCGACCCCTGGTCTCCCGGGCCCCGACCCCTGGTCTCCCGGGCCCCGACCCCTGGTCTCCCGGGCCCCGACCCCTGGTCTCCCGGGCCCCGACCCCTGGTCTCCCGGGCCCCGACCCCTGGTCTCCCGGGCCCCGACCCCTGGTCTCCCGGGCCCCGACCCCTGGTCTCACTGGTCTCCCGGGCCCCGACCCCTGGTCTCACTGGTCTCCCGGGCCCCGACCCCTGGTCTCCCGGGCCCCGACCCCTGGTCTCCCGGACCCCGGGCCCCGACCACTGGTCTCCCGGGCCCCGGGCCCCGACCACTGGTCTCCCGGGCCCCGGGCCCCGACCACTGGTCTCCCGGGCCCCGGGCCCCGACCCCTGGTCTCCCGGGCCCCGACCCCTGGTCTCCCGGACCCCGAGCCCCGACCCCTGGTCTCCCGGACCCCGAGCCCCGACCCCTGGTCTCCCGGACCCCGAGCCCCGACCCCTGGTCTCCCGGACCCCGAGCCCCGACCCCTGGTCTCCCGGACCCCGAGCCCCGACCCCTGGTCTCCCGGACCCCGAGCCCCGACCCCTGGTCTCCCGGACCCCGAGCCCCGACCCCTGGTCTCCCGAGCCCCGACCCCTGGTCTCCCGGACCCCGAGCCCCGACCCCTGGTCTCCCGGACCCCGAGCCCCGACCCCTGGTCTCCCGGACCCCGAGCCCCGACCCCTGGTCTCCCGGACCCCGAGCCCCGACCCCTGGTCTCCCGAGCCCCGACCCCTGGTCTCCCGGACCCCGAGCCCAGACCCCTGGTCTCCCGGACCCCGAGCCCCGACCCCTGGTCTCCCGGACCCCGAGCCCCGACTCCTGGTCTCCCGGACCCCGAGCCCCGACTCCTGGTCTCCCGGACCCCGAGCCCCGACTCCTGGTCTCCCGGACCCCGAGCCCCGACTCCTGGTCTCCCGGACCCCGAGCCCCGACTCCTGGTCTCCCGGACCCCGAGCCCCGACTCCTGGTCTCCCGGACCCCGAGCCCCGACTCCTGGTCTCCCGGACCCCGAGCCCCGACTCCTGGTCTCCCGGACCCCGAGCCCCGACTCCTGGTCTCCCGGACCACGAGCCCCGACTCCTGGTCTCCCGGACCCCGAGCCCCTGTCTCCCGGGCCCCGACCCCCGGTCTCCCGGGCCCCGACCCCCGGGCCCTAGTCTCCTGGGCCCCTGGTCTCCCGGGCCCCGACCCCCGGTCTCCATGTCTCCCGGGCCCCGATCCCCAGACTCCAGGTCTCCCGGGCCCCGACCCCCGGTCTCCCGGGCCCCGACCCCCGGTCTCCAGGTCTCCCGGGCCCCGACCCCCGGTCTCCAGGTCTCCCGAACCCCGGTCTCCAGGTCTCCCGGGCCCCGACCCCCGGTCTCCCGGGCCCCGACCCCCGGTCTCCAGGTCTCCCGGGCCCCGACCCCCGGTCTCCCGGGCCCCGACCCCCGGTCTCCCGGCCCCAACCCCTGGTCTCCCGGGCCCCGATCCCCTGTCTCCAGGTCTCCCGGGCCCCGACCCCCGGTCTCCAGGTCTCCCGGGCCCCGGTCTCCCGGGTCCCGACCACCGGTCTCCCGCGCCCCAGACCCCGACCCCTGGTCTCCCGGGCCCCGACCCCTGGTCTCCCGAGCCCGGTCTCCGGGTCTCCCGGACCCCGAGCCCCGACTCCTGGTCTCCCGAGCCCCGACTCCTGGTCTCCCGGACCCCGAGCCCCGACTCCTGGTCTCCCGGACCCCGAGCCCCGACTCCTGGTCTCCCGGACCCCGTGCCCCGACTCCTGGTCTCCCGGACCCCGTGCCCCGACTCCTGGTCTCCCGGACCCCGAGCCCCGACTCCTGGTCTCCCGGACCCCGAGCCCCGACTCCTGGTCTCCCGGACACCGAGCCCCGACTCCTGGTCTCCCGGACCCCGAGCCCCGGTCTCCCGGGCCCTAGTCTCCCGGGCCCCTGGTCTCCCGGGCCCCGAGCCCCTGGTCTCCCGGGCCCCGACCCCCGGGCCCTAGTCTCCTGGGCCCCTGGTCTCCCGGGCCCCGAGCCCAGGTCTCCCGGGCCCCGACCCCCGGTCTCCAGGTCTCCCGGGCCCCGACCCCCGGTCTCCCGGGCCCCGACCCCCGGTCTCCCGGGCCACAACCCCTGGTCTCCCGGGCCCCGATCCCCTGTCTCCAGGTCTCCCGGGCCCCGACCCCCGGTCTCCAGGTCTCCCGGGCCCCGACCACCGGTCTCCCGGGCCCCGGTCTCCCGGGTCCCGACCACCGGTCTCCCGCGCCCCAGGCCCTGACCCCTGGTCTCCCGGGCCCCGACCCCTGGTCTCCCGAGCCCGGTCTCCTGGTCTCCCGGACCCCGAGCCCCGACTCCTGGTCTCCCGAGCCCCGACTCCTGGTCTCCCGGACCCCGAGCCCCGACTCCTGGTCTCCCGGACCCCGAGCACCGACTCCTGGTCTCCCGGACCCCGAGCCCCGACTCCTGGTCTCCCGACTCCTGGTCTCCCGAGCCTCGACTCCTGGTCTCCCGGACCCCGTGCCCCGACTCCTGGTCTCCCGGACCCCGTGCACCGACTCCTGGTCTCCCGTGCCCCGACTCCTGGTCTCCCGGACCCCGTGCCCCGACTCCTGGTCTCCCGGACCCCGTGCCCCGACTCCTGGTCTCCCGGACCCCGTGCCCCGACTCCTGGTCTCCCGGACCCCGAGCCCCGACTCCTGGTCTCCCGGACCCCGAGCCCCGACTCCTGGTCTCCCGGACCCCGAGCCCCGACTCCTGGTCTCCCGGACCCCGAGCCCCGACTCCTGGTCTCCCGGACCCCGAGCCCCGACTCCTGGTCTCCCAAGCCCCGGCCCCTGGTCTCCCGGCCCCTGGTCTCCCGGCCCCTGGTCTCCCGGGCCCCGACCCCTGGTCTCCCGGGCCCCGACCCCTGGTCTCCCGGGCCCCGACCCCTGGTCTCCCGGGCCCCGGGCCCCGACCCCTGGTCTCCCAGGCCCCGGGCCCCGGGCCCCGACCCCTGGTCTCCCAGGCAACGGGCCCCGACCCCTGGTCTCCCGGGCCCCGGGCCCCGACCCCTGGTCTCCCGGCCCCTCGTGTCCCGGGCCCCGGCCCCTGGTCTCCCGGGCCCCGATCCCCTGTCTCCAGATCTCCCGGGCCCCGACCCCCGGTCTCCCGGGCCCCGACCACCGGTCTCCCGGGCCCCGACCACCGGTCTCCCGGGCCCCGACCACCGGTCTCCCGGGCCCCGACCACCGGTCTCCCGGGCCCTGACCACCGGTCTCCCGGGCCCCGGTCTCCCGCGCCCCGGTCTCCCGGGCCCCGACCCCTGGTCTCCCGGGCCCCGACCCCTGGTCTCCCGGGCCCCGACCCCTGGTCTCCCGGGCCCCGACCCCTGGTCTCCCGGGCCCCGACCCCTGGTCTCCCGGGCCCCGACCCCTGGTCTCCCGGGCCCCGACCCCTGGTCTCCCGGGCCCCGACCCCTGGTCTCCCGGGCCCCGACCCCTGGTCTCCCGGGCCCCGACCTCTGGTCTCCCGGGCCCCGACCCCTGGTCTCCAGGTCTCCCGGGCCCCGACCCCTGGTCTCCAGGTCTCCCGGGCCCCGACCCCTGGTCTCCAGGTCTCCCGGGCCCCGACCCCTGGTCTCCCGGGCCCCGGGCCCCGACCCCTGGTCTCCCGGGCCCCGGGCCCCGACCCCTGGTCTCCCGGGCCCCGACCCCTGGTCTCCCGGGCCCCGACCCCTGGTCCTCCGGGCCCCGACCCCTGGTCTCCCGGGCCCCGACCCCTGGTCTCCCTGGTCTCCCGGGCCCCGACCCCTGGTCTCACTGGTCTCCCGGGCCCCGACCCCTGGTCTCACTGGTCTCCCGGGCCCCGACCCCTGGTCTCCCGGGCCCCGACCACTGGTCTCCCGGGCCCCGACCCCTGGTCTCCCGGGCCCCGACCCCTGGTCTCACTGGTCTCCCGGGCCCCGACCCCTGGTCTCACTGGTCTCCCGGGCCCCGACCCCTGGTCTCCCGGGCCCCGACCCCTGGTCTCCCGGGCCCCGGGCCCCGACCACTGGTCTCCCGGGCCCCGACCCCTGGTCTCCCGGGCCCCGGGCCCCGACCACTGGTCTCCCGGGCCCCGGGCCCCGACCCCTGGTCTCCCGGGCCCCGACCCCTGGTCTCCCGGACCCCGAGCCCCGACCCCTGGTCTCCCGGACCCCGAGCCCCGACCCCTGGTCTCCCGGACCCCGAGCCCCGACCCCTGGTCTCCCGGACCCCGAGCCCCGACCCCTGGTCTCCCGGACCCCGAGCCCCGACCCCTGGTCTCCCGGACCCCGAGCCCCGACCCCTGGTCTCCCGGACCCCGAGCCCAGACCCCTGGTCTCCCGGACCCCGAGCCCCGCATCCTGGTCTCCCGGACCCCGAGCCCCGACTCCTGGTCTCCCGGACCCCGAGCCCCGACTCCTGGTCTCCCGGACCCCGAGCCCCGACTCCTGGTCTCCCGGACCCCGAGCCCCGACTCCTGGTCTCCCGGACCCCGAGCCCCGACTCCTGGTCTCCCGGACCCCGAGCCCCGACTCCTGGTCTCCCGGACCCCGAGCCCCGACTCCTGGTCTCCCGGACCCCGAGCCCCGACTCCTGGTCTCCCGGACCCCGAGCCCCGACTCCTGGTCTCCCGGACCACGAGCCCCGACTCCTGGTCTCCCGGACCCCGAGCCCCTGTCTCCCGGGCCCGGTCTCCCGGGCCCCGACCCCCGGTCTCCCGGGCCCCGACCCCCGGGCCCTAGTCTCCTGGGCCCCTGGTCTCCCGGGCCCCGACCCCCGGTCTCCAGGTCTCCCGGGCCCCGACCCCCGGTCTCCCGGGCCCCGACCCCCGGTCTCCAGGTCTCCCGGGCCCCGACCCCCGCTCTCCCGGGCCCCGACCCCCGCTCTCCCGGGCCCCGACCCCCGCTCTCCCGGGCCCCGACCCCCGCTCTCCCGGGCCCCGACCCCTTCTCTCCCGGGCCCCGACCCCTGCTCTCCCGGGCCCCGACCCCTGCTCTCCCTGGCCCCAACCCCTGGTCTCCCGGGCCCCTGGCCCTGACCCCTGGTCGCCCCGACCCCTGATCTCCTGGTCTCCCGGTCGCCGACCCCTGGTCTCCTGGTCTCCCGGGCCCCGACCCCTGGTCTCCCGGGCCCCGACCCCTGGTCTCCCGGGCCCCGACCCCTGCTCTCCCGGGCCCCGACCCCTGCTCTCCCGGGCCCCGACCCCTGGTCTCCCGGGCCCCGACCCCTGATCTCCTGGTCTCCCGGTCGCCGACCCCTGGTCTCCTGGTCTCCCGGGCCCCGACCCCTGGTCTCCCGGGCCCCGACCCCTGGTCTCCCGGGCCCCGACCCCTGCTCTCCCGGGCCCCGACCCCTGCTCTCCCGGGCCCCGACCCCTGCTCTCCCGGGCCCCGACCCCTGCTCTCCCGGGCCCCGACCCCTGCTCTCCCGGGCCCCGACCCCTGCTCTCCCGGGCCCCGACCCCTGCTCTCCCGGGCCCCGACCCCTGCTCTCCCGGGCCCCGACCCCTGCTCTCCCGGGCCCCTGGCCCCGACCCCTGGTCTCCCTGGCCCCGACCCCTGGTCGCCCCGACCCCTGCTCTCCTGGGCCCCGACCCCTGCTCTCCCGGGCCCCGGGCCCCGACCCCTGCTCTCCCGGGCCCCGATCCCTGCTCTCCCTGGCCCCGACCCCTGGTCTCCCCGACCCCTGATCTTCCGGTCGCCGACCCCTGGTCTCCTGGTCTCCCGGGCCCCGACCTCTGATCTCCCGGGCCCCGACCCCTGGTCTCCTGGTCTCCCGGGCCCCGACCCCCGCTCTCCCGGGCCCCGACCCCCCGCTCTCCCGGGCCCCGACCCCCGCTCTCCCGGGCCCCGACCCCCGCTCTCCCGGGCCCCGACCCCTTCTCTCCTGGGCCCCGACCCCTTCTCTCCTGGGCCCCGACCCCTGCTCTCCCGGGCCCCGACCCCTGCTCTCCCTGGCCCCAACCCCTGGTCTCCCGGGCCCCTGGCCCTGACCCCTGGTCGCATCGACCCCTGATCTCCTGGTCTCCCGGTCGCCGACCCCTGGTCTCCTGGTCTCCCGGGCCCCGACCCCTGGTCTCCCGGGCCCCGACCCCTGGTCTCCCGGGCCCCGACCCCTGCTCTCCCGGGCCCCGACCCCTGCTCTCCCGGGCCCCGACCCCTGCTCTCCCGGGCCCCGACCCCTGCTCTCCCGGGCCCCGACCCCTGCTCTCCCGGGCCCCGACCCCTGCTCTCCCGGGCCCCGACCCCTGCTCTCCCGGGCCCCGACCCCTGCTCTCCCGGGCCCCGGGCCCCGACCCCTGCTCTCCCGGGCCCCGATCCCTGCTCTCCCGGGCCCCTGGCCCCGACCCCTGGTCTCCCGGGCCCCTGGCCCCGACCCCTGGTCGCCCCGACCCCTGCTCTCCTGGGCCCCGACCCCTGCTCTCCCGGGCCCCGGGCCCCGACCCCTGCTCTCCCGGGCCCCGATCCCTGCTCTCCCGGGCCCCTGGCCCCGACCCCTGGTCTCCCCGACCCCTGATCTTCCGGTCGCCGACCCCTGGTCTCCTGGTCTCCCGGGCCCCGACCTCTGATCTCCCGGGCCCCGACCCCTGGTCTCCTGGTCTCCCGGGCCCCGACCCCCGCTCTCCCGGGCCCCGACCCCCTGCTCTCCCGGGCCCCGACCCCCGCTCTGCCGGGCCCCGACCCCCGGTCTCCCGGGCCCCGACCCCCGGTCTCCCGGGCCCCGACTCCCGGGCCCCGACCCCCGGTCTCCCGGGCCCCGACCCCCGCTCTCCCGGGCCCCGATCCCTGCTCTCCCGGGCCGCTGGCCCCGACCCCTGGTCTCCCTGGCCCCGACCCCTGGTCTCCCCGACCCCTGATCTCCTGGTCCCCCGCTCTCCCGGGCCCCGACCCCCGCTCTCCCGGGCCCCGACCCCCGCTCTCCCGGGCCCCGACCCCCGCTCTCCCGGGCCCCGACCCCCGCTCTCCCGGGCCCCGACCCCCGCTCTCCCGGGCCCCGACCCCCGCTCTCCCGGGCCCCGACCCCCGCTCTCCCGGGCCCCGACCCCCGCTCTCCCGGGCCCCGACCCCCGCTCTCCCGGGCCCCGACCCCCGCTCTCCCGGGCCCCGACCCCTTCTCTCCCGGGCCCCGACCCCTGCTCTCCCGGGCCCCGACCCCTGCTCTCCCTGGCCCCAACCCCTGGTCTCCCGGGCCCCTGGCCCTGACCCCTGGTCGCCCCGACCCCTGATCTCCTGGTCTCCCGGTCGCCGACCCCTGGTCTCCTGGTCTCCCGGGCCCCGACCCCTGGTCTCCTGGTCTCCCGGGCCCCGACCCCTGGTCTCCCGGGCCCCGACCCCTGGTCTCCCGGGCCCCGACCCCTGGTCTCCCGGGCCCCGACCCCTGCTCTCCCGGGCCCCGACCCCTGCTCTCCCGGGCCCCGACCCCTGCTCTCCCGGGCCCCGACCCCTGCTCTCCCGGGCCCCGACCCCTGCTCTCCCGGGCCCCGACCCCTGCTCTCCCGGGCCCCGACCCCTGCTCTCCCGGGCCCCGACCCCTGCTCTCCCGGGCCCCGACCCCTGCTCTCCCGGGCCCCGACCCCTGCTCTCCCGGGCCCCGACCCCTGCTCTCCCGGGCCCCGGGCCCCGACCCCTGCTCTCCCGGGCCCCGATCCCTGCTCTCCCGGGCCCCTGGCCCCGACCCCTGGTCTCCCTGGCCCCGACCCCTGGTCGCCCCGACCCCTGCTCTCCTGGGCCCCGACCTCTGCTCTCCCGGGCCCCGGGCCCCGACCCCTGCTCTCCCGGGCCCCGATCCCTGCTCTCCCGGGCCCCTGGCCCCGACCCCTGGTCTCCCCGACCCCTGATCTTCCGGTCGCCGACCCCTGGTCTCCTGGTCTCCCGGGCCCCGACCTCTGATCTCCCGGGCCCCGACCCCTGGTCTCCTGGTCTCCCGGGCCCCGACCCCCGCTCTCCCGGGCCCCGACCCCCCGCTCTCCCGGGCCCCGACCCCCGCTCTCCCGGGCCCCGACCCCCGCTCTCCCGGGCCCCGACCCCTTCTCTCCTGGGCCCCAACCCCTGCTCTCCCGGGCCCCGACCCCTGCTCTCCCTGGCCCCAACCCCTGGTCTCCCGGGCCCCTGGCCCTGACCCCTGGTCGCCCCGACCCCTGATCTCCTGGTCTCCCGGTCGCCGACCCCTGGTCTCCTGGTCTCCCGGGCCCCGACCCCTGGTCTCCCGGGCCCCGACCCCTGCTCTCCCGGGCCCCGACCCCTGCTCTCCCGGGCCCCGACCCCTGCTCTCCCGGGCCCCGACCCCTGCTCTCCCGGGCCCCGACCCCTGCTCTCCCGGGCCCCGACCCCTGCTCTCCCGGGCCCCGACCCCTGCTCTCCCGGGCCCCGACCCCTGCTCTCCCGGGCCCCGACCCCTGCTCTCCCGGGCCCCGACCCCTGCTCTCCCGGGCCCCGACCCCTGCTCTCCCGGGCCCCGGGCCCCGACCCCTGGTCTCCCGGGCGCCTGGCCCCGACCCCTGGTCGCCCCGACCCCTGCTCTCCTGGGCCCCGACCCCTGCTCTCCCGGGCCCCGGGCCCCGACCCCTGCTCTCCCGGGCCCCGATCCCTGCTCTCCCGGGCCCCTGGCCCCGACCCCTGGTCTCCCCGACCCCTGATCTTCCGGTCGCCGACCCCTGGTCTCCTGGTCTCCCGGGCCCCGACCTCTGATCTCCCGGGCCCCGACCCCTGGTCTCCTGGTCTCCCGGGCCCCGACCCCCGCTCTCCCGGGCCCCGACCCCCTGCTCTCCCGGGCCCCGACCCCCTGCTCTCCCGGGCCCCGACCCCCGCTCTGCCGGGCCCCGACCCCCGGTCTCCCGGGCCCCGAACCCCGGTCTCCCGGGCCCCGACCCCCGGGCCCCGACCCCCGGTCTCCCGACCCCCGACTCCCGGGCCCCGACCCCCGGTCTCCCGGGCCCCGACCCCCGGTCTCCCGGGCCCCGACCCCCGGTCTCCCGGTCCCGGGACCCGACCCCCGCTCTCCCGGGCCCCGATCCCTGCTCTCCCGGGCCGCTGGCCCCGACCCCTGGTCTCCCTGGCCCCGACCCCTGGTCTCCCCGACCCCTGATCTCCTGGTCTCCCGGGCCCCGACCCCCGCTCTCCCGGGCCCCGACCCCCGCTCTCCCGGGCCCCGACCCCCGCTCTCCCGGGCCCCGACCCCCGCTCTCCCGGGCCCCGACCCCCGCTCTCCCGGGCCCCGACCCCCGCTCTCCCGGGCCCCGACCCCCGCTCTCCCGGGCCCCGACCCCCGCTCTCCCGGGCCCCGACCCCCGCTCTCCCGGGCCCCGACCCCCGCTCTCCCGGGCCCCGACCCCCGCTCTCCCGGGCCCCGACCCCCGCTCTCCCGGGACCCGACCCCCTCTCTCCTGGGCCCCGACCCCTTCTCTCCTGGGCCCCGACCCCTTCTCTCCTGGGCCCCGACCCCTGCTCTCCTGGGCCCCGACCCCTGCTCTCCCGGGCCCCGACCCCTGCTCTCCCTGGCCCCGACCCCTGGTCTCCCGGGCCCCTGGCCCTGACCCCTGGTCGCCCCGACCCCTGATCTCCTGGTCTCCCGGGCCCCGACCCCCGCTCTCCTGGTCTCCCGGGCCCCGACCCCCTCTCTCCCGGGCCCCGACCCCTTCTCTCCTGGGCCCCGACCCCTGCTCTCCCGGGCCCCGACCCCTGCTCTCCCTGGCCCCGACCCCTGCTCTCCCGGGCCCCGACCCCTGCTCTCCCGGGCCCCGACCCCTGCTCTCCCGGGCCCCGACCCCTGCTCTCCCGGGCCCCGACCCCTGCTCTCCCGGGCCCCGACCCCTGCTCTCCCGGGACCCGACCCCTGCTCTCCCGGGCCCCGGGCCCCGACCCCTGCTCTCCCGGGCCCCGGGCCCCGACCCCTGCTCTCCCGGGCCCCGATCCCTGCTCTCCCGGGCCCCTGGCCCCGACCCCTGGTCTCCCGGGCCCCTGGCCCCGACCCCTGGTCGCCCCGACCCCTGCTCTCCTGGGCCCCGACCCCTGCTCTCCCGGGCCCCGGGCGCCGACCCCTGCTCTCCCGGGCCCCGATCCCTGCTCTCCCGGGCCCCTGGCCCCGACCCCTGGTCTCCCCGACCGCTGATCTTCCGGTCGCCGACCCCTGGTCTCCTGGTCTCCCGGGCCCCGACCTCTGATCTCCCGGGCCCCGACCCCTGGTCTCCTGGTCTCCCGGGCCCCGACCCCCGCTCTCCCGGGCCCCGACCCCCGCTCTCCCGGGCCCCGACCCCCGCTCTCCCGGGCCCCGACCCCCGCTCTCCCGGGCCCCGACCCCCGCTCTGCCGAGCCCCGACCCCCGGTCTCCCGAACCCCGGTCTCCCGGGCCCCGACTCCCGGGCCCCGACTCCCGGTCTCCCGGGCCCCGACTCCCGGGCCCCGACCCCCGGTCTCCCGGGCCCCGACCCCTGGTCTCCCGGTCCCGGGACCCGACCCCCCGCTCTCCCGGTCCCGGGACCCGACCCCCCGCTCTCCCGGTCCCGGGACCCGACCCCCCGCTCTCCCGGGCCCCGACCCCCGCTCTCCTGCTCTCCCGGGCCCCGACCCCCGCTCTCCTGCTCTCCCGGGCCCCGGGCCCCGCCTCCTGCTCTCCCGGGCCCCGGGCCCCGCCTCCTGCTCTCCCGGGCCCCTACCCCTGCTCTCCCGGGCCCCGACCCCCGGTCTCCCGGGCCCCTGGCCCCGACCCCTGGTCTCCCTGGCCCCGACTCCTGGTCTCCCGGGCCCCGACCCCTGGTCTCCCGTGCCCCGGGCCCCGACCCCTGGTCTCCCGTGCCCCGGGCCCCGACCCCTGGTCTCCCGTGCCCCGGGCCCCGACCCCTGGTCTCCCGGGCCCCAACCGCTTGTCTCCTGGGTCCCTGGCCCCGGGCCCCGACGCCTGGTCTCCTGGTCCCCGACCCCTATTGCCCCGGACCCCAACCACTTGTCTCCCGGGTCCCGGGCCCCGACCCCTGGTCTCCTGGTCCCCGACCCCTGGTCTCCCGGGCCCCTGGCCCTGACCCCTGGTCGCCCCGACCCCTGATCTCCTGGTCTCCCGGTCGCCGACCCCTGGTCTCCTGGTCTCCCGGGCCCCGACCCCTGGTCTCCCGGGCCCCGACCCCTGGTCTCCCGGGCCCCGACCCCTGGTCTCCCGGGCCCCGACCCCTGGTCTCCCGGGCCCCGACCCCTGGTCTCCCGGGCCCCGACCCCTGCTCTCCCGGGCCCCGACCCCTGCTCTCCCGGGCCCCGACCCCTGCTCTCCCGTGCCCCGACCCCTGCTCTCCCGGGCCCCGACCCCTGCTCTCCCGGGCCCCGATCCCTGCTCTCCCGGGCCCCTGGCCCCGACCCCTGGTCTCCCTGGCCCCGACCCCTGGTCGCCCCCACCCCTGCTCTCCTGGGCCCCGACCCCTGCTCTCCCGGGCCCCGGGCCCCGACCCCTGCTCTCCCGGGCCCCGATCCCTGCTCTCCCGGGCCCCTGGCCCCGACCCATAGAAACATAGAAACATAGAAAATAGGTGCAGGAGCAGGCCATTCAGCCCTTCTAGCCTGCACCGCCATTCAATGAGTTCATGGCTGAACATGAAACTTCAGTACCCCCTTCCTGCTTTCTCGCCATAACCCTTGATCCCCCGAGTAGTAAGGACTTCATCTAACTCCCTTTTGAATATATTTAGTGAATTGGCCTCAACTACTTTCTGTGGTAGAGAATTCCACAGGTTCACCACTCTCTGGGTGAAGAAGTTTCTCCTCATCTCGGTCCTAAATGGCTTACCCCTTATCCTCAGACTGTGACCCCTGGTTCTGGACTTCCCCAACATTGGGAACATTCTTTCTGCATCTAACCTGTCCAAACCCGTCAGAATTTTAAACGTTTCTATGAGGTCCCCTCTCATTCTTCTGAACTCCAGTGAATACAAGCCCAATTGATCCAATCTTTCTTGATAGGTCAGTCCCGCCATCCCGGGAATCAGTCTGGTGAACCTTCGCTGCACTCCCTCAATAGCAAGAATGTCCTTCCTCAAGTTAGGAGACCAAAACTGTACACAATACTCCAGGTGTGGCCTCACCAAGGCCCTGTACAACTGTAGCAACACCTCCCTGCCCCTGTATTCAAATCCCCTCGCTATGAAGGCCAACATGCCATTTGCTTTCTTAACCGCCTGCTGTACCTGCATGCCAACCTTCAATGACTGATGTACCATGACACCCAGGTCTCGTTGCACCTTCCCTTTTCCTAATCTGTCACCATTCAGATAATAGTCTGTCTCTCTGTTTTTACCACCAAAGTGGATAACCTCACATTTATCCACATTATACTTCATCTGCCATGCATTTGCCCACTCACCTAACCTATCCAAGTCACTCTGCAGCCTAATAGCATCCTCCTCGCAGCTCACACTGCCACCCAACTTAGTATCATCCGCAAATTTGGAGATACTGCATTTAATCCCCTCGTCTAAATCATTAATGTACAATGTAAACAGCTGGGGCCCCAGCACAGAACCTTGCGGCACTCCTGGTCTCCCCGACCCCTGATCTTCCGGTCGCCGACCCCTGGTCTCCTGGTCTCCCGGGCCCCGACCTCTGATCTCCCGGGCCCCGACCCCTGGTCTCCTGGTCTCCCGGGCCCCGACCCCCGCTCTCCCGGGCCCCGACCCCCCGCTCTCCCGGGCCCCGACCCCCGCTCTCCCGGGGCCCCGACCCCCGCTCTCCCGGGCCCCGACCCCTTCTCTCCTGGGCCCCGACCCCTGCTCTCCCGGGCCCCGACCCCTGCTCTCCCTGGCCCCAACCCCTGGTCTCCCGGGCCCCTGGCCCTGACCCCTGGTCGCCCCGACCCCTGATCTCCTGGTCTCCCGGTCGCCGACCCCTGGTCTCCTGGTCTCCCGGGCCCCGACCCCTGGTCTCCCGGGCCCCGACCCCTGGTCTCCCGGGCCCCGACCCCTGCTCTCCCGGGCCCCGACCCCTGCTCTCCCGGGCCCCGACCCCTGCTCTCCCGGGCCCCGACCCCTGCTCTCCCGGGCCCCGACCCCTGCTCTCCCGGCCCCGACCCCTGCTCTCCCGGGCCCCGACCCCTGCTCTCCCGGGCCCCGACCCCTGCTCTCCCGGGCCCCGACCCCTGCTCTCCCGGGCCCCGGGCCCCGACCCCTGCTCTCCCGGGCCCCGATCCCTGCTCTCCCGGGCCCCTGGCCCCGACCCCTGGTCTCCCGGGCCCCTGGCCCCGACCCCTGGTCGCCCCGACCCCTGCTCTCCTGGGCCCCGACCCCTGCTCTCCCGGGCCCCGGGCGCCGACCCCTGCTCTCCCGGGCCCCGATCCCTGCTCTCCCGGGCCCCTGGCCCCGACCCCTGGTCTCCCCGACCCCTGATCTTCCGGTCGCCGACCCCTGGTCTCCTGGTCTCCCGGGCCCCGACCTCTGATCTCCCGGGCCCCGACCCCTGGTCTCCTGGTCTCCCGGGCCCCGACCCCCGCTCTCCCGGGCCCCGACCCCCGCTCTCCCTGGCCCCGACCCCCGCTCTCCCGGGCCCCGACCCCCGCTCTCCCGGGCCCCGACCCCCGCTCTCCCGGGCCCCGACCCCCGCTCTGCGAGCCCCGACCCCCGGTCTCCCGAACCCCGGTCTCCCGGGCCCCGACTCCCGGGTCCCGACTCCCGGTCTGCCGGGCCCCGACTCCCGGGCCCCGACCCCCGGTCTCCCGGGCCCCGACCCCCGGTCTCCCGGTCCCGGGACCCGACCCCCCCGCTCTCCCGGTCCCGGGACCCGACCCCCGCCTCTCCCGGGCCCCGACCCCCGCTCCCCGGGCCCCGACCCCCGCTCTCCTGCTCTCCCGGGCCCCGGGCCCCGCCTCCTGCTCTCCCGGGGCCCCTACCCCTGCTCTCCCGGGCCCCGACCCCCGGTCTCCCGGGCCCCTGGCCCCGACCCCTGGTCTCCCTGGCCCCGACTCCTGGTCTCCCGGGCCCCGACCCCTGGTCTCCCGGGCCCCGACCCCTGGTCTCCCGTGCCCCGGGCCCCGACCCCTGGTCTCCCGTGCCCCGGGCCCCGACCCCTGGTCTCCCGGGCCCCGACCCCTGGTCTCCCGTGCCCCAACCGCTTGTCTCCTGGGTCCCTGGCCCCGGGCCCCGACGCCTGGTCTCCTGGTCCCCGACCCCTATTGCCCCGGACCCCAACCACTTGTCTCCCGGGTCCCGGGCCCCGACCCCTGGTCTCCTGGTCCCCGACCCCTGGTCTCCCGGGCCCCGACCCCTGGTCTCCCGTGCCCCGGGCCCCGACCCCTGGTCTCCCGGGCCCCGACTCCTGGTCTCCCGTGCCCCGGGCCCCGACCCCTGGTCTCCCGGTCGCCGACCCATGGTCTCCTGGTCTCCCGGGTCCCGACCCCTGGTCTCCCAAGCCCCGACCCCCGGGCCCCGACCCCCGCTCTCCCGAGCCCCGGCCCCCGCTGCCCCGGGCCCCGACCCCTGCTCTCCCTGGCCCCGACCCCTGGTCTCCCGGGCCCCTGGCCCTGACCCCTGGTCGCCCCGACCCCTGATCTCCTGGTCTCCCGGTCGCCGACCCCTGGTCTCCTGGTCTCCCGGGCCCCGACCCCTGGTCTCCCGGGCCCCGACCCCTGGTCTCCCGGGCCCCGACCCCTGCTCTCCCGGGCCCCGACCCCTGCTCTCCCGGGCCCCGACCCCTGCTCTCCCGGGCCCCGACCCCTGCTCTCCCGTGCCCCGACCCCTGCTCTCCCGGGCCCCGGGCCCCGACCCCTGCTCTCCCGGGCCCCGACCCCTGCTCTCCCGGGCCCCGGGCCCCGACCCCTGCTCTCCCGGGCCCCGGGCCCCGACCCCTGCTCTCCCGGGCCCCGGGCCCCGACCCCTGCTCTCCCGGGCCCCGGGCACCGACCCCTGCTCTCCCGGGCCCCGGGCCCCGACCCCTGCTCTCCCTGGCCCCGGGCCCCGACCCCTGCTCTCCCTGGCCCCGGGCCCCGACCCCTGCTCTCCCGGGCCCCGGGCCCCGACCCCTGCTCTCCCGGGCCCCGGGCCCCGACCCCTGCTCTCCCGGGCCCCGGGCCCCGACCCCTGCTCTCCCGGGCCCCGGGCCCCGACCCCTGCTCTCCCGGGCCCCGGGCCCCGACCCCTGCTCTCCCGGGCCCCGGGCCCCGACCCCTGCTCTCCCGGGCCCCGGGCCCCGACCCCTGCTCTCCCGGGCCCCGGGCCCCGACCCCTGCTCTCCCGGGCCCCGGGCCCCGACCCCTGCTCTCCCGGGCCCCGGGCCCCGACCCCTGCTCTCCCGGGCCCCGGGCCCCGACCCCTGCTCTCCCGGGCCCCGGGCCCCGACCCCTGCTCTCCCGGGCCCCGACTCCTGCTCTCCCGGGCCCCGGGCCCCGACCCCTGCTCTCCCGGGCCCCGGGCCCCGACCCCTGCTCTCCCGGGCCCCGGGCCCCGACCCCTGCTCTCCCGGGCCCCGGGCCCCGACCCCTGCTCTCCCGGGCCCCGGGCCCCGACCCCTGCTCTCCCGGGCCCCGACCCCTGCTCTCCCGGGCCCCGACCCCTGCTCTCCCGGGCCCCGACCCCTGCTCTCCCGGGCCCCGACCCCTGCTCTCCCGGGCCCCGACCCCTGCTCTCCCGGGCCCCGACCCCTGCTCTCCCGGGCCCCGATCCCTGCTCTCCCGGGCCCCTGGCCCCGACCCCTGGTCTCCCTGGCCCCGACCCCTGGTCGCCCCGACCCCTGCTCTCCTGGGCCCCGACCCCTGCTCTCCCGGGCCCCGGGCCCCGACCCCTGCTCTCCCGGGCCCCGATCCCTGCTCTCCCGGGCCCCTGGCCCCGACCCCTGGTCTCCCCGACCCCTGATCTTCCGGTCGCCGACCCCTGGTCTCCTGGTCTCCCGGGCCCCGACCTCTGATCTCCCGGGCCCCGACCCCTGGTCTCCTGGTCTCCCGGGCCCCGACCCCCGCTCTCCCGGGCCCCGACCCCCCGCTCTCCCGTGCCCCGACCCCCGCTCTCCCGGGCCCCGACCCCCGCTCTCCCGGGCCCCGACCCCCGCTCTCCCGGGCCCCGACCCCTTCTCTCCTGGGCCCCGACCCCTGCTCTCCCGGGCCCCGACCCCTGCTCTCCCTGGCCCCAACCCCTGGTCTCCCGGGCCCCTGGCCCTGACCCCTGGTCGCCCCGACCCCTGATCTCCTGGTCTCCCGGTCGCCGACCCCTGGTCTCCTGGTCTCCCGGGCCCCGACCCCTGGTCTCCCGGGCCCCGACCCCTGGTCTCCCGGGCCCCGACCCCTGCTCTCCCGGGCCCCGACCCCTGCTCTCCCGGGCCCCGACCCCTGCTCTCCCGGGCCCCGAGCCCTGCTCTCCCGGGCCCCGACCCCTGCTCTCCCGGGCCCCGACCCCTGCTCTCCCGGGCCCCGACCCCTGCTCTCCCGGGCCCCGACCCCTGCTCTCCCGGGCCCCGACCCCTGCTCTCCCGGGCCCCGACCCCTGCTCTCCCGGGCCCCGGGCCCCGACCCCTGCTCTCCCGGGCCCCGATCCCTGCTCTCCCGGGCCCCTGGCCCCGACCCCTGGTCTCCCGGGCCCCTGGCCCCGACCCCTGGTCGCCCCGACCCCTGCTCTCCTGGGCCCCGACCCCTGCTCTCCCGGGCCCCGGGCGCCGACCCCTGCTCTCCCGGGCCCCGATCCCTGCTCTCCCGGGCCCCTGGCCCCGACCCCTGGTCTCCCCGACCCCTGATCTTCCGGTCGCCGACCCCTGGTCTCCTGGTCTCCCGGGCCCCGACCTCTGATCTCCCGGGCCCCGACCCCTGGTCTCCTGGTCTCCCGGGCCCCGACCCCCGCTCTCCCGGGCCCCGACCCCCGCTCTCCCGGGCCCCGACCCCCGCTCTCCCGGGCCCCGACCCCCGCTCTGCCGAGCCCCGACCCCCGGTCTCCCGAACCCCGGTCTCCCGGGCCCCGACTCCCGGGTCCCGACTCCCGGTCTGCCGGGCCCCGACTCCCGGGCCCCGACCCCCGGTCTCCCGGGCCCCGACCCCCGGTCTCCCGGTCCCGGGACCCGACCCCCCGCTCTCCCGGTCCCGGGACCCGACCCCCCGCTCTCCCGGGCCCCGACCCCCGCTCTCCCGGGCCCCGACCCCCGCTCTCCTGCTCTCCCGGGCCCCGCCTCCTGCTCTCCCGGGCCCCGGGCCCCGCCTCCTGCTCTCCCGGGCCCCTACCCCTGCTCTCCCGGGCCCCGACCCCCGGTCTCCCGGGCCCCTGGCCCCGACCCCTGGTCTCCCTGGCCCCGACTCCTGGTCTCCCGGGCCCCGACCCCTGGTCTCCCGGGCCCCGACCCCTGGTCTCCCGTGCCCCGGGCCCCGACCCCTGGTCTCCCGTGCCCCGGGCCCCGACCCCTGGTCTCCCGTGCCCCGGGCCCCGACCCCTGGTCTCCCGTGCCCCGGGCCCCGACCCCTGGTCTCCCGTGCCCCAACCGCTTGTCTCCTGGGTCCCTGGCCCCGGGCCCCGACGCCTGGTCTCCTGGTCCCCGACCCCTATTGCCCCGGACCCCAACCACTTGTCTCCCGGGTCCCGGGCCCCGACCCCTGGTCTCCTGGTCCCCGACCCCTGGTCTCCCGGGCCCCGACCCCTGGTCTCCCGTGCCCCGGGCCCCGACCCCTGGTCTCCCGGGCCCCGACTCCTGGTCTCCCGTGCCCCGGGCCCCGACCCCTGGTCTCCCGGTCGCCGACCCATGGTCTCCTGGTCTCCCGGGTCCCGACCCCTGGTCTCCCAAGCCCCGACCCCCGGGCCCCGACCCCCGCTCTCCCGAGCCCCGGCCCCCGCTGCCCCGGGCCCCGACCCCTGCTCTCCCTGGCCCCGACCCCTGGTCTCCCGGGCCCCTGGCCCTGACCCCTGGTCGCCCCGACCCCTGATCTCCTGGTCTCCCGGTCGCCGACCCCTGGTCTCCTGGTCTCCCGGGCCCCGACCCCTGGTCTCCCGGGCCCCGACCCCTGGTCTCCCGGGCCCCGACCCCTGCTCTCCCGGGCCCCGACCCCTGCTCTCCCGGGCCCCGACCCCTGCTCTCCCGGGCCCCGACCCCTGCTCTCCCGTGCCCCGACCCCTGCTCTCCCGGGCCCCGGGCCCCGACCCCTGCTCTCCCGGGCCCCGACCCCTGCTCTCCCAGGCCCCGGGCCCCGACCCCTGCTCTCCCGGGCCCCGGGCCCCGACCCCTGCTCTCCCGGGCCCCGGGCCCCGACCCCTGCTCTCCCGGGCCCCGGGCCCCGACCCCTGCTCTCCCGGGCCCCGGGCCCCGACCCCTGCTCTCCCGGGCCCCGGGCCCCGACCCCTGCTCTCCCGGGCCCCGGGCCCCGACCCCTGCTCTCCCTGGCCCCGGGCCCCGACCCCTGCTCTCCCGGGCCCCGGGCCCCGACCCCTGCTCTCCCGGGCCCCGGGCCCCGACCCCTGCTCTCCCGGGCCCCGGGCCCCGACCCCTGCTCTCCCGGGCCCCGGGCCCCGACCCCTGCTCTCCCGGGCCCCGGGCCCCGACCCCTGCTCTCCCGGGCCCCGGGCCCCGACCCCTGCTCTCCCGGGCCCCGGGCCCCGACCCCTGCTCTCCCGGGCCCCGGGCCCCGACCCCTGCTCTCCCGGGCCCCGGGCCCCGACCCCTGCTCTCCCGGGCCCCGACCCCTGCTCTCCCAGGCCCCGGGCCCCGACCCCTGCTCTCCCGGGCCCCGGGCCCCGACCCCTGCTCTCCCGGGCCCCGGGCCCCGACCCCTGCTCTCCCGGGCCCCGGGCCCCGACCCCTGCTCTCCCGGGCCCCGGGCCCCGACCCCTGCTCTCCCGGGCCCCGGGCCCCGACCCCTGCTCTCCCGGGCCCCGGGCCCCGACCCCTGCTCTCCCTGGCCCCGGGCCCCGACCCCTGCTCTCCCGGGCCCCGGGCCCCGACCCCTGCTCTCCCGGGCCCCGGGCCCCGACCCCTGCTCTCCCGGGCCCCGGGCCCCGACCCCTGCTCTCCCGGGCCCCGGGCCCCGACCCCTGCTCTCCCGGGCCCCGGGCCCCGACCCCTGCTCTCCCGGGCCCCGGGCCCCGACCCCTGCTCTCCCGGGCCCCGGGCCCCGACCCCTGCTCTCCCGGGCCCCGGGCCCCGACCCCCGCTCTCCCGGGCCCCGGGCCCCGACCCCCGCTCTCCCGGGCCCCGACCCCCGCTCTCCCGGGCCCCGACCCCCGCTCTCCCGGGCCCCGACCCCCGCTCTCCCGGGCCCCGACCCCTGCTCTCCCGGGCCCCGACCCCTGCTCTCCCGGGACCCGACCCCTGCTCTCCCGGGCCCCGACCCCTGCTCTCCCGGGCCCCGACCCCTGCTCTCCCGGGCCCCGACCCCTGCTCTCCCGGGCCCCGACCCCTGCTCTCCCGGGCCCCGACCCCTGCTCTCCCGGGCCCCGACCCCTGCTCTCCCGGGCCCCGACCCCTGCTCTCCTCGTCTCCCGACCCCCGGTCTCCCGGGCCCCGACCCCCGCTCTACCGGGCCCCGAACCCCGCTCTCCCGGGCCCCGAACCCCGCTCTCCCGGGCCCCGGACCCCGACCCCTGCTCTCCCGGGCCCCGACCCCTGCTCTCCCGGGCCCCGACCCCTGCTCTCCCGGGCCCCGATCCCTGCTCCCCGGGCCCCTGGCCCCGACCCCTGGTCTCCCGGGCCCCTGGCCCCGACCCCTGGTCTCCCGGGCCCCTGGCCCCGACCCCTGCTCTCCCGGGCCCCGACCCCTGCTCTCCCGGGCCCCGACCCCTGCTCTCCCGGGCCCCGACCCCTGCTCTCCCGGGCCCCGACCCCTGCTCTCCCGGGCCCCGACCCCTGCTCTCCCGGGCCCCGACCCCTGCTCTCCCGGGCCCCGATCCCTGCTCTCCCGCTCTCCCGGGCCCCGACCCCCGCTCTCCCGGGCCCCGACCCCCGCTCTCCCGGGCCCCGACCCCCTCTCTCCCGGGCCCCGACCCCTTCTCTCCCGGGCCCCGACCCCTGCTCTCCCGGGCCCCGACCCCTGCTCTCCCGGGCCCCGACCCCTGCTCTCCCTGGCCCCGACCCCTGGTCTCCCGGGCCCCTGGCCCTGACCCCTGGTCGCCCCGACCCCTGATCTCCTGGTCTCCCGGTCGCCGACCCCTGGTCTCCTGGTCTCCCGGGCCCCGACCCCTGCTCTCCCGGGTCCCGACCCCTGGTCTCCCGGGCCCCGACCCCTGCTCTCCCGGGCCCCGACCCCTGCTCTCCCGGGCCCCGACCCCTGCTCTCCCGGGCCCCGACCCCTGCTCTCCCGGGCCCCGACCCCTGCTCTCCCGGGCCCCGACCCCTGCTCTCCCGGGCCCCGACCCCTGCTCTCCCGGGCCCCGACCCCTGCTCTCCCGGGCCCCGACCCCTGCTCTCCCGGGCACCGACCCCTGCTCTCCCGGGCCCCGACCCCTGCTCTCCCGGGCCCCGACCCCTGCTCTCCCGGGCCCCGACCCCTGCTCTCCCGGGCCCCGGGCCCCGACCCCTGCTCTCCCGGGCCCCGATCCCTGCTCTCCCGGGCCCCTGGCCCCAACCCCTGGTCTCCCGGGCCCCTGGCCCTGACCCCTGGTCGCCCCGACCCCTGATCTCCTGGTCTCCCGGTCGCCGACCCCTGGTCTCCTGGTCTCCCGGGCCCCGACCCCTGGTCTCCCGGGCCCCGACCCCTGGTCTCCCGGGCCCCGACCCCTGCTCTCCCGGGCCCCGACCCCTGCTCTCCCGGGCCCCGAGCCCTGCTCTCCCGGGCCCCGACCCCTGCTCTCCCGGGCCCCGACCCCTGCTCTCCCGGGCCCCGACCCCTGCTCTCCCGGGCCCCGACCCCTGCTCTCCCGGGCCCCGACCCCTGCTCTCCCGGGCCCCGACCCCTGCTCTCCCGGGCCCCGGGCCCCGACCCCTGCTCTCCCGGGCCCCGATCCCTGCTCTCCCGGGCCCCTGGCCCCGACCCCTGGTCTCCCGGGCCCCTGGCCCCGACCCCTGGTCGCCCCGACCCCTGCTCTCCTGGGCCCCGACCCCTGCTCTCCCGGGCCCCGGGCGCCGACCCCTGCTCTCCCGGGCCCCGATCCCTGCTCTCCCGGGCCCCTGGCCCCGACCCCTGGTCTCCCCGACCCCTGATCTTCCGGTCGCCGACCCCTGGTCTCCTGGTCTCCCGGGCCCCGACCTCTGATCTCCCGGGCCCCGACCCCTGGTCTCCTGGTCTCCCGGGCCCCGACCCCCGCTCTCCCGGGCCCCGACCCCCGCTCTCCCGGGCCCCGACCCCCGCTCTCCCGGGCCCCGACCCCCGCTCTCCCGGGCCCCGACCCCCGCTCTGCCGAGCCCCGACCCCCGGTCTCCCGAACCCCGGTCTCCCGGGCCCCGACTCCCGGGTCCCGACTCCCGGTCTGCCGGGCCCCGACTCCCGGGCCCCGACCCCCGGTCTCCCGGGCCCCGACCCCCGGTCTCCCGGGCCCCGACCCCCGGTCTCCCGGTCCCGGGACCCGACCCCCCGCTCTCCCGGTCCCGGGACCCGACCCCCCGCTCTCCCGGGCCCCGACCCCCGCTCTCCCGGGCCCCGACCCCCGCTCTCCTGCTCTCCCGGGCCCCGCCTCCTGCTCTCCCGGGCCCCGGGCCCCGCCTCCTGCTCTCCCGGGCCCCTACCCCTGCTCTCCCGGGCCCCGACCCCCGGTCTCCCGGGCCCCTGGCCCCGACCCCTGGTCTCCCTGGCCCCGACTCCTGGTCTCCCGGGCCCCGACCCCTGGTCTCCCGGGCCCCGACCCCTGGTCTCCCGTGCCCCGGGCCCCGACCCCTGGTCTCCCGTGCCCCGGGCCCCGACCCCTGGTCTCCCGTGCCCCGGGCCCCGACCCCTGGTCTCCCGTGCCCCAACCGCTTGTCTCCTGGGTCCCTGGCCCCGGGCCCCGACGCCTGGTCTCCTGGTCCCCGACCCCTATTGCCCCGGACCCCAACCACTTGTCTCCCGGGTCCCGGGCCCCGACCCCTGGTCTCCTGGTCCCCGACCCCTGGTCTCCCGGGCCCCGACCCCTGGTCTCCCGTGCCCCGGGCCCCGACCCCTGGTCTCCCGGGCCCCGACTCCTGGTCTCCCGTGCCCCGGGCCCCGACCCCTGGTCTCCCGGTCGCCGACCCATGGTCTCCTGGTCTCCCGGGTCCCGACCCCTGGTCTCCCAAGCCCCGACCCCCGGGCCCCGACCCCCGCTCTCCCGAGCCCCGGCCCCCGCTGCCCCGGGCCCCGACCCCTGCTCTCCCTGGCCCCGACCCCTGGTCTCCCGGGCCCCTGGCCCTGACCCCTGGTCGCCCCGACCCCTGATCTCCTGGTCTCCCGGTCGCCGACCCCTGGTCTCCTGGTCTCCCGGGCCCCGACCCCTGGTCTCCCGGGCCCCGACCCCTGCTCTCCCGGGCCCCGACCCCTGCTCTCCCGGGCCCCGACCCCTGCTCTCCCGGGCCCCGACCCCTGCTCTCCCGTGCCCCGACCCCTGCTCTCCCGGGCCCCGGGCCCCGACCCCTGCTCTCCCGGGCCCCGACCCCTGCTCTCCCAGGCCCCGGGCCCCGACCCCTGCTCTCCCGGGCCCCGGGCCCCGACCCCTGCTCTCCCGGGCCCCGGGCCCCGACCCCTGCTCTCCCGGGCCCCGGGCCCCGACCCCTGCTCTCCCGGGCCCCGGGCCCCGACCCCTGCTCTCCCGGGCCCCGGGCCCCGACCCCTGCTCTCCCGGGCCCCGGGCCCCGACCCCTGCTCTCCCTGGCCCCGGGCCCCGACCCCTGCTCTCCCGGGCCCCGGGCCCCGACCCCTGCTCTCCCGGGCCCCGGGCCCCGACCCCTGCTCTCCCGGGCCCCGGGCCCCGACCCCTGCTCTCCCGGGCCCCGGGCCCCGACCCCTGCTCTCCCGGGCCCCGGGCCCCGACCCCTGCTCTCCCGGGCCCCGACCCCTGCTCTCCCGGGCCCCGGGCCCCGACCCCTGCTCTCCCGGGCCCCGGGCCCCGACCCCTGCTCTCCCGGGCCCCGACCCGACCCTGCCCCTGACCCGCTCCCGGGCCCCGACCCCTGCTCTCCCGGGCCCCGGGCCCCGACCCCTGCTCTCCCCGGGCCCCGACCCCTGCTCTCCCGGGCCCCGGGCCCCGACCCCTGCTCTCCCGGGCCCCGGGCCCCGACCCCTGCTCTCCCGGGCCCCGGGCCCCGACCCCTGCTCTCCCGGGCCCCGGGCCCCGACCCCTGCTCTCCCGGGCCCCGGGCCCCCGACCCCTGCTCTCCCGGGCCCCGGGCCCCGACCCCTGCTCTCCCGGGCCCCGGGCCCCGACCCCTGCTCTCCCGGGCCCCGACCCCTGCTCTCCCTGGCCCCGGGCCCCGACCCCTGCTCTCCCTGGCCCCGGGCCCCGACCCCTGCTCTCCCGGGCCCCGGGCCCCGACCCCTGCTCTCCCGGGCCCCGGGCCCCGACCCCTGCTCTCCCGGGCCCCGGGCCCCGACCCCTGCTCTCCCGGGCCCCGGGCCCCGACCCCTGCTCTCCCGGGCCCCGGGCCCCGACCCCTGCTCTCCCGGGCCCCGGGCCCCGACCCCTGCTCTCCCGGGCCCCGGGCCCCGACCCCTGCTCTCCCGGGCCCCGGGCCCCGACCCCTGCTCTCCCGGGCCCCGGGCCCCGACCCCTGCTCTCCCGGGCCCCGGGCCCCGACCCCCGCTCTCCCGGGCCCCGACCCCCGCTCTCCCGGGCCCCGGCCCCCGGTCTCCCGGGCC